>NC_056045.1:4156932-4188514 GCF_004379255.2 Salvia splendens | reverse complement strand
AGATGAGAGATAATGGTGTAAGTATGTTTCAAATTCTATAACTTTCAACATTTCCACTATTTTTTTATTAGTAGTTTTGTTTCACTTTTTATTATAAATGGTGGTAAGTATGTTTCAAATTCTATTAACTTATCACATTCCACTATTTTTTTTAGTACATACTTTCCATTTATGTTTTAAAAATCCATGGTAAACTCAACCGAAACTTTTAATTGCAGACAAAGTGAGTGACATTTATGCAGAAGAGGTCTACTAAAAGTTCATACGAAGACTGTGACGTTCTTCGTAAGCCAATGTAAAATCCGAGTGCGCTAAAATGTTACTGATAATGCTCCCTCCGTCTGCGAATAGGATCGAGTATCATTTCTTTTCGACACAAATTTTAAGAAATGTTAAGAAAAGTGAGACCTTTTACCATTTATAGAAATAATGAACTGAAACTCCTATTCGCGGACGGACCAAAATGATAAAACGGGACCTATTCGCAGACGGAGGGAATACCTTCATAACGACGTGGTACAAAAGTACCGCAAATGAAATTAAGTCTTTGTCCAGAGACCTCTGGTGAAATATATTTTTTTATCAAATATCGAAAATGTGAAAATCATATTGTCTAGGGACTTTTTTTTAGTTCACTTTTTAATTTTAACCATATTAGATAATTAAGTTACATATTCTATTAGTTCACTTAACTCACATTTCCCTTAAAAGTAATACTCATTTCATTTATGAAAAAGTCGTAATAGTAGATAGCATGAGTTTTAATACATAATCCTTCATGAATAAGTAAATGTATAAAATACAAATTACTGTATTAAAAAGTAAATGTATAAAATAATAAATTATGAGAAAATTTCAGGAATAAAGATGGACTAATTTTTTATGTGCAACCGAAGCTCTAAAAAAGAAGACGTCGAAATCGCGTCTGCAATAGTTTAATGTGATGCCTTTTATGTGCAGGCGAATCTGGATATTAGAATTAAACCTCGTGAGTCTCCAACTCCAATATTAACTTTATTGACTGCCAAAACCAAAACCAAAACCAAAATAAAAAACAAAAAACCAGTTCGAAAAAAATAAATAGAAAGGTCGATTTGATTGGATGTCCTTTCCATCAACTAGAATAGGCAAGCACATAAGAAGAGATATATAGAAAAGCATTGAAAGTTTACATGAGCATGTAGCTATCAAGATTTTTCATTTCTCTGAATCGTCACATTTCAAGATCTTGTTTTTATTAGCTTTCCCATGATACAATTGTTGTTTTACCTCACAGACCTCGTCACCTGCGCCATCCACATCCCAATTCGCCACGTGTCCTTTTTGAGATTCGTTCTGTTCCTCTTCCTCAGCATTCAGATTCCTCTGCCCCACTCTCTCAGCCTCTTCCTCTTTGTATGGATTTCTTCCAAGAATACATTTTTATTTGCTTTGAAGGAAAATGGTCTCGCTAAGTCCAGGCACACTTCAAAAACTCTTGCAAAATGTTGGTGATAAGGAATTCAGGGTCGCTGGTGAACACCGTTCCGCTCTTCTCCAGGCAACTCTTCAACAAACTTCAATCTTTTTTTTTTTAATAATTTGAATCTTAGAAAATAAATGACAAGAACAAAGGGAGAAGATTCGGTCGGAGTCGGACCCATTATTGTGACTTCTTTCTGCTTTTTGATTTTCTGCTCCTATTCTCCACTGCTGTATTTAGAATGCAGTGTTTGTTTGCTTTTTTTTTTCTGGGCTTATGAGATACTTGTAAAAATAAACCCTTCTTTAGCTTGTGATTCTGATTTTTGGGTTGAATATTGCATTTGTGTTTGGGGTTGAGGTTTTCTCCCCTCTACATTATTTTTACTTGTAAACTTGACGTTTTTTGTTGGTTTCTTCTCTTGCTTTCTTTGTGTTCCTCTTTCTGGGCTTATGAATTAGGAAAAATAGGTTCTTTTACCTGAGATTCTGGTTTTTAGGGTGAATGTGGAATTTTTTTTGTTGTTGTACCAGAAATTTTACCCCTAGATGTTATGTTTGTTGCTTCCACTTATGTGAGTGATGTTTTTTGCATATATATAGGTGATTGGTATTGTACCCTCTTTAGAAGATGATCCATGGAAGAGCAGGGGTTACTATTTGAGGGTTTCGGATTCACTGCACTCGGCCTATGTGTCTGTGTCCGATGAAGATGTGGAGCTGATACTGAGTGACATGGTCCAGCTGGGGCAGTTCATCTACGCGACTTGGCTCGACTACGGCTCCCCTGTTCCGGTGCTACGTGGCATCAAGCCGATCACCAAGAGGCGGCCTTGTGTGGGAGATCCTAAGGACTTGATCTCTAGTGATTTCTTGAATGCTAAGAAAGTGGAAACAAAGGCGAAATCGAAGGGGAAAGTCAAGAAAGTGATAGGGAACGAAGAGGGAGGTCTCCGGAGGCTATCATTTGGGAGTGGCAAGGCTGGAGGAGCTGTGGAGAGTAGAAGACTGAGCTTGGATTCAGCACGAAGAGGATGGGATTCCGGTTTACAGAGTAAAAATGGGAGCAAAGGTCTATCAAAGTCTAAGCAAAAGGACAGTTCTTCACCTTCACATTCTGTAAGTTTGTTTTCTTGTTATTAATGCACATGTTCCATTTTCTTGGTAATGTCTGAACGTCATGTAATCCTCGGTTTTAATTCATTTGAGTTCGTTAAGGGCGATTGCTGAAACTGGTTGCTCGAATCTTGTCCTTCAAAGGATGTTAACCCCATGGTTCTTGTTATGCCATTCGAAGATTGCATTCTGATATTTCTTTCATGGTTTTTTTCTGGATTGCAAAGGAGCTATAGTTAAATTAATTAAGAATCTTTACTTACTTCTTAATTAAGATATCATTTTTATTTCTTCGAAGATGTTTTTAGTAAAGCTTGTTTGTTGGATAGGCTGAAGAAGTAGCTTATTGTGGAAGAAGGATTGTTGGTAGAGAAATAAATACAGCCACTGAGAAATGGCAACTATAAGCAGTAAAGACTAATAAATCCATGGCAAACTCAATAATTTTGAACTCATTTCTTGCTCTGATCTGAATTACTGCGCTGCGCTGTCAAGTCTTTGAATTTATACATAGTTAAGCTCGATTTAATCGAGGGCAAACTCAACAAATACAAGCTTTTCTCAATCACTTATGTACATAGTCTATTATACAACTATACAAGTATGTTCATGGTTAGTACTCTGATCTTTCTGAATTTACTTGCATCCGAGCTTTCTAATGGAAATGCATATTCTCTTTCGAAAATGCATTATTTTAGTTGATTTTTTTTGTCTAAAGGAGATAGACCAACTAAATTTCTTTGATAGAGGCAAGAACTGGGGCTGGACAAACCTTCTTCTTCGTATCTATTTTGTTCATTTCCCTGAATGATGCGTATACATTCTCTTGTTTTCTCATGTGAGATGCAGGTTGTCGTAAAGAAGGCCCTCCCAAAGGATTCACCAAAGAAGTTGGATGTTTCACCTCTTAAAAGCAAGAACATCATTGTCTCACCTAATCTTCTGATCAAGCCAGTGAAGAGTATGAAGTTATCAAATGACACTAGCTTCCCCGTTGATTTCAATAAGGTTGTTCTCGGTTCCAAAAAAAGATCTGATCTAAGAATCTTGTGGGACGCTCTTCCTCCTACCATATGTGACCTTGGAAAGGTACATTTTACCAAAAGCAACAGACACATACAAGAAGGCTCAGTCCCTTTCTTTAACATATACTAATATCTGTTTTGAATGCTTTTAGGAAGTTAGAAGCCACAGGAACTCCGCTTGCACCTCTGCAGTTCGTGCATTAGAAGAAGCATCTTTATCTGAGTGTGTCATTAGGTGCATGAGGTACATAGTTCTCTTCGTCTTCTTGCTTCAGCATGTAGTTTGTGATGTATAAGGCCGTTACACATGATATTGACTGAATATCGCACTACTCGGTATTGACTGATATGCAAAGCAGTTACTCATGATATCCAGCATTCAAGCAGTTTATATTTTGGCAATCATTACCTGAACGTATTCCGTTTGCTGAAATTTCTTCACTTTTTTTGTAGCATGTTTGCAGAGCTATGTGAGTTATCGGAGAAAGATACATCTGGTCCATTAGTGGAACAATTTTTGAGCATCCACGAGAGCATCAAAAAGGCCGCTGAGGTGATTAGAACCCTTATAAATGTGAGATCTTCTGATGCAAATGATAGTACAGATTGCACTCAAGGTTCCGAAGCAGGGACTTGCTCCATTCCCGTGAGTAAATATGCCTCTTTATGGGTTCAAGCTGCAGTCGAGACCGATCTTTCCAAATTCTCTTTATACAGAAAGGGAGGCGAAAACGGGATTACAAATGGTGAGAAATGCCATTATGTTGTGATAGAAAACAATCCAGAGAAATCTGACACGGAGAACTGTTCTACCAAACCCAAGATAAGCCCCCGGAGCTCAAGCAAACCAGTATCAAGACTGAAAAACGAGACTTCTCACATGTCTCATACAAAAAGACATGGCACCACCACCAAAGAAAGGGATGCTGAACGCGAAGGTAGACCACCGGGACTAAAACATGTGGCTAAATTAGCTGAAAATCTGCTCTCGTTCTCACGTTCCTGGTTCTTGGATTACTTGGAAGCTTCCCTAAGCCGTGGTTTTGGCTTGAGAAGGGACGGGAGTTGGCAGATGGGAATCCTTCTTGGGCAACTGAAACGAGTGAACCAGTGGCTGGATGGTGCATTTAGAGGAGAGAAAGATGATGAGAGGATAGAGAAGCTGAGGAAAGAGCTATATCGGTTTCTTCTTGACAACGTTGATTCGGCAGTCTCTAACAAGTAGTGCAGTGCTTAACATACGGTTGACCTAGTCGAGTTACAGCTGCATCCGTTGCTGAACCGGATTGCGTTTAGTTTAGATCTGCTGTGTGTCCAGGTTTTACTTTCTGGACTCCAATTATTCAGTTTCAAATCAGCTAATATTAGCTTTAGGTTGAGAGTAGATGAAATAGTTGTATAGAGTGTTGTTCTTGCTCCAACAAGACCAAAGATGCTAGATTTCAAAATTCTTAGTTTTATACCTCTCTCTCCCTATAATTTGCAATAGTGGTGTCAATGGCTCTTAGAAACTTTGCAAGTGAATAAGATATGATGGTTCTTGGATGCTCCTTACAAAGAACACACAAAGTTGAATAGGATATTCGTTGTCACCAATTTTTCCATTTGCACACTTATTTCAGTTGACACAATTTGAATTCTTTCCCATTTTTTCTGAGTAAGTACGTGTTCGTCTCCCCACCACTTTGTTAAAAACGGCAAGAAACCTCATTCTTAATTACCAAAAAATCGAGCTAATTGAGTGTTTGTATAACAGCTGGATATGCTTTATTGAACATAATCAAACGTTTGAGACACGAACAATTGTCACTTGCTTTTAGTTCTTCGTATAATGTTTTCGTAGTATTAATTAAAATATTTAACCCGTTTTAATTCATCTAAAAAGGTTATTCTTAAATTATAGTTTGAACTTAGCTCTCATCATGAGAGCCTCATGTTGGTATTTTAGCTTAAATTTAGAAATATATATTTATTTTCATTTTCATTTTCATTTACTAGTCTGAGTCGATGAACTGAATTTGACGTGCAGCCTAGAATTCTGATATTTTTTTCTACTCGCATTAGATTTATTGTTCCGTGTTATAGAATAATGAAATGAGTGGAAAATGAGGATAGAAAGCAAATCTTGCTTCATACTAATTAATATTGGATGTTGAACATTATATTTACTTAAAGAATTTACTTCTTGCGTAGTTTGGTTTCCACTATTGATCAAAAAGCGCATGGTAAAATCACTACTTTCGGTATTCATATGCGTTGTTAATCCAATGCAGGAGAATTGTTCTATGTTCTAAATGTTGATAAAATAAGAATGGTTAAATTTAGCTAGAAGATTGAATTAATGAAAAATGTATAAATGTCAGTCAGAAATAGAACTAAAAAACCATAATCTTATAAAATTCTCTACAATACTGGATCTAGTGCTCCAAATTTCTTATGTTATAGAGTACTAATATCCCACTATTATAGTATTTGTTATATAGTGGTATTTCTCAATTTCTCATACTATAGGTTAGTGATCAAGATATAACTAATCTTAAGTGTATAACTAGAGAACAAATCTCAGCCACACATCTTATTAGAACAAATATTATTTATTTTAATAATATAAAATAGGCCAAGGGTATATTTGGCAATTACATTATGAAATTTAAAATGAAATTATGCAGTTTCAATTTCCAAATCTCTTTGGAAATTATAGTGATTATTGTCTTTTTGTTTCTCTTCCCCGTCGATCGCCGCCGCAAAATCACCCTGAGCCTTGTTCACCTCCGCGTCATTCTCCGATATCTTCTTTTCCACCACCTTCTTCAGCTCCGCCGTCACTTCAGTTTACCCGATCTCGCCGATAGCTCCACGAACTCGCCGATAGCTCCACGAACTCATCAGATTATGCCCGCTCCGCCGCGTCGAAAAAAATTCTCCAGCCACTGCTCCTCGCGCCGGCGCTGTAGCCGAATTCCTCATTTATTCTGCTGAATCGAACTGTCGGATTTCTCGACACTGCAGAATTCATGGCTGCTGCCATCTAATTTTAGATCAAATCTGGAATTCAATACAAAAAATGTTAAGGAATTCATATAAATTGGGGGGTTTTGTTGACTTGTGTTTATTTTTTTCCAAGTTGGTGGGCGGAATGATAAATACTGTATTAAACTCGATTATGTCACTATAATTTGGTTTTACTAAAATTGGTCAACAAATGAACATCCGAGAAGAAACATTTTGATATATTCGTTAAAGTCTAGAAGGGTTTCCTTGTAAATTAATTTTATTCAATATTCACACTGTGTTAGTCTTAATCAGTTGATTTTAATCTTGTGTGTAATGATTGTATTTATATAATGAAGCAATATATTGACCATTAACAGTAATTAAAGGTAGTGCTTTTACTTCACTGTTGTTTACAACTGTTGTTTACAAAACATATCACTCTTATTATGATTTTACTTCACTATTGTTTACAAAACACATCACTCTTAGCATGATTTTACTTCACTCTTGTTTACAAAACACATCACTCTTAGCATGATTTTACTTCACTCTTGTTTACAAAACACATCACTGTTATTATGATTTTACATCACTGTTGTTTACAAAACACATCACTCTTAGCATGATTTTACTTCACCGTTGTTGACAAAACACATCACTCTTATTCTGATTTTACTTCACTCTTGTTCACAAAACACATCACTCTTATTCTGATTTTACTTCACTCTTGTTCACAAAACACATCACTCTTACTCTGATTTTACTTCACTTTTGTTACAAAACATATCACTCTTAGCATGATTTTACTTCACTCTTGTTTACAAAACATATCACTCTTAGCATGATTTTACTTCACTCTTGTTTACAAAACACATCACTCTTATTCTAATTTTACTTCACTCTTGTTTACAAAACACATCACTCTTATTCTGATTTTACTTCACTCTTGTTTACAAAACACATCACTCTTATTATGATTCCAATAATCCAATCTATATATACAAACTTTGTATCAATCCCCACCAAACATTTTTCTCATAACTTCTCAACAAAATCACTATAACAAAATCTCCAAGAAATCAAAAGTGATCAACCAAAAACACACACAAATCGTCATCTAACAGTAGAAGCAACATAATGAGCCCAGAATCTGAGATGATCCTTGAGCTCCATCTCGTTACCGAAAGCCGGAATCCTCCACCCCATCACCGAATTTCTCCTCCTCTCCTCACTCCCCCCTTCCCCATCAGCACGGGAATGATCGACGCCAATCTCGAATTGGAATCCCGATCCTCATCCGAAAACACAAACCCTAGATCCATAAACCCCTTCAGCTCCTCCACCTCTAGCTCCGTCAAGCTCTTGCTCGCCCCGCCCCTCGTCGTAGCAAAGTGGGATTGAATGAACAACATTCAATCAAAAACGTTGGTGAACTGAACAACATTCAATCAAATGAAACGTAGCCCTCCTGATCAACAATGTAGAGAGTCTGCACTTTCTCTCAAGTGCGATTCCTCGAGGTTCAATGAAGATGGAATGACCATTATACCCCGCCTTGTTATTGTGGAGTAAATTTGTGATTGAGAGAACTAATTTCTCCTTAAATTCGAAAATTGCATGTATTAATAATAGCCCTTGATTTTCTTGATCTTGTGGCTGTGATTTGTTCTCTAGTTATAGGTTTAAGGGGCTCTTGCCCTAGATCACTACTCCACACACATATATATATATATATATATATATATATATATATATATATATATAGGGTTTTGATCTATGCAAAACTGGATTTAAATACAGAAACGCAGAACAATATCATAATTAGGGCACTTTTAGGTCATAATTAGGTAATTTGTAGGTCATGCTAACAAAGCATGACCTAAAACGATCTTAGTATGACATTAAATCCAAATATTATAATATGACCTAAAATTGCTTAATTATGACCTTCCGTGTTTTTGGTTAATTATTGACCATTAGATCATCTAATCCTAGGGCTGAGATTTGGTCTGCATTTCTGGATTTAAACACATACTTATTTTGATCATCTCCCTATATATATATATATATATATATATAGGAAAATGATCAATACAAAACTTGATCTCAATACAAAATCCAGACCAAATCCTGACCATGAGATTTGACAATCCAATGGTCAATAATTAAACAAAAACACGGAGGGTCATTGTAAAGCAGTTTTAGGTCATATTATAAACTTTGGGTTTGAGGTCATGTTAAGATCATTTCATGTCACCCTTACTATAATGACGTAAAAATAAGCTTACAATGACCTAAAAATGACTTTTGTATGCTTGGTTCTGCATTTTTGTATTAAGAATGGTTTTGCATGGATCAAAACCCTATATATATATATATAGGTATATATATATATATATATATATAGGGTTGTATTATATACCAAACTAGTTTTAAACACTAAACGCCAAACACATCATTATATAATAATGTGGAGTTCATTACAACTTTATTTGTAGTTCATTATAGGGAATTCTAAGATTTAAAAACAATGACATCATCATGCATAATTTAGAAATCTGAAGTTCATTATATGTTTGTTATTAGTTCATTATAATGAACTCCATGTTATCATATAATGATGTTGTTCGGCGTTTAAGGTTTAAGAGTGGTTCGATATTGATCACAATCCTATATATATATATATATATATATATATATATAGGGGGACCTTATTCTCCTTTTCCCATCTTACATCCTTTTTCCTTCTTAATAATACCCGTTAGATCTAGGGAATCGACGGATCGGATTGTTTTAATAAATTTACCTCCGTGTTGCATTATAGACGTTGGCTTAATGCATTACAGGGGTAATTTGGCCATTTGACAGAAGCTGAACCGCCATATCTTGGAATATGCTAATTTCACGGGATTTCAAACGCTCATATTCTCCTTCTTTCCTCATTCATTACGCCCACAACCCTTACAACTACTTCCACTCTCTCCACTACCCAAACCCTAGAAATCTACCTCCCCAGCGGCGCGTTTGGAGATTTTGGATTTTGTCGACCAAATTTTCGGAGGGAATTAGCTTTCAACGCTGAAATCGACTCGGAAACACCGACTACTTTCTAATAGGTATGTTTAAACAGTGATTTAGGCGTCCTTTTTTCGTGATTTTGCAGACCAAGGCGGCGGTTTCGTGATTTTGCAGACCCATTTTGGGTTCGGTTAAATAATGATGAATTCCAGTACCATAATATGTTTTTGTGATTTTTGCCAGATCGAAAATGCCGAAGAGGGGTCGTCCGCTATCGCAAGTAACAGAGGCTGCAGGTAAAATTTACATCGTGTTGCTTCAAATCAATATTTGTTTTTTCAGATTGTGGGTGATGGTATTAGCAATTCTGTTAAATCCGCATTATACATGTTGTCTGGTGTGCTGACTAAAATCATGACACGGTTCATACTTTCAGATATATTCAATGAATTGTGGAACTATAAGCATGCATTTTTTGGTGTTACTGTGTGCATTATATGAGGTATATTAGTGCATTATCCGTAGTATATAATGCATTATCAGTAATATTTAGTGCATTATCAGTATTATCTAGTGCATTACCAGTAATATTTAGTGCATTATCAGTAGTATCTAATGCAGTATCATTAATATTTAGATTGTGAGTGATGGTATTAGCAATTCTGTTAAATCCGCATTATACATGTTGCGTGGTGTGCTAACTAAAAACATGACACGGTTCATAATTTCAGATATATTCAATGAATTGTGGAACTATAAGCATGTATTTTTTAGTGTTACTGTGTGCATTATATGAGGTATATTAGTGCATTAGCAGTAATATTTAGTGCATTATCAGTATTATCTAATGCATTATCAGTAATATTTAGTGCATTATAAGTAATATTTAGTGCATTATCAATATTATCTAATGCATTATCAGTAATATTTAGTGCATTATCAGTAGTATCTAATGCATTATCAGTAATATCTAGTGCATTAACAGTATTATCTAATGCAGTAGCAGTAATATTTAGTGCATTATCAGTAGTATCTAAAGCAGTAGCATTAATATTTAGTGCATTATCAGTGATGTTTAATGCATTATGCGAATGTTTTACTCAATCATTCATGTGATGTGATTGATTACGTTGTTTGCATTAATATGTAAACATTAACATGAACACATCATTACACAGAACGTAGTCCACTTTTTTGAAAATGTTGTGATTTGTTACTTTGTTTGTGCAATTTCAGAGAAGCGAGTTAGATCTGAACTCGACGATGCAGTTGATGATTTAATTCCGGTAGCGTTGGCACAAAAGTTGAGGGATCGGTTGGCAGCTGCTGCCCCTAGTAGCTCAGCAGGTGATGTTCAACAGACACAAGTTAAGGGAAGAAAGACTGATCGTCTTTACTGCAGGCGCACACCGTCGGAGTTTCTGAACTGCTTGAAGCAGTTAAATCCAAGTCAGCTTGTAGTGCTTGATGGTTTCTGGTATTTGTTGGAAGACTTAGCACTTTAGATCTTTTTACAAACTTGAATACACTTAACAATGTTTTTGAGACTAGTCTTTCTGATTTTGATCTTGTGAACAATCAGTCTAACCGTATGTTCATCGTGATTATTCAGACGGCTAAGAATACTTAGTGTGTAATTGGTGTATTATGTTATTTGTCTTGTTTGTATTATGTTTTTTGTCTGTATAGTTGGCCGATTAACTCTCGTAATGCTTAACATATGCCAAATAATGCACTAAACCTTGTGCGCAATGCAATGGCAACACCAAATAATGCATTTGTATATTAAACACCTAATACATTAAGCCCTGTATGTAGTACGCCTCTATTTTATGTGCATCATATATGCATATAATGTAAGTAGTCGTATTAGATTATGCATTACAAAACGTTGTTTGTGTATTTAACCCAAATAATGCACCAATCGTTATGCGCAATGCAATGGCAACACCAAATAATGCATTTGTATATTGCACACCTAATAATTTAAACCATATATATAGTAGGCCTCAATTTAATGTGCATCATATCTGCATATAATGTAAGTATTCGTATTAGATTATGCATTACTGAACGTTGTTTGTGTATTTTAACCAAATAATGCACCAATACTTGGGCGTAATGCAATGGCAAACCCAAATAATGCATATGTATATTGTACACCTAAAATATTAAGCCATACATATAGTACGCCTAAATTTTATGTACATCATATACGCATTAATATTAAGCCCAGGGGATAGGGTCTAGTATGTACACATTAATAACAACGTTAACAAAGACTATTAATGAGTACGTACTATACCCTAGCCCCTATGCTTATTAAACCCTAAGGGGAAACAAGAAACGTGTGTCAAACATCGAAACACGACACATCTTATTCGTATACATTGCAGGTCACATATGGTGCATTATGTAGTCCACAATATCCATTATTCGTTACCATTCGGCGCATTATTCGTATCTGTTTAAACATTGTTATTAATGAGTACGTACTATACCCTAGCCCCTAGGCTTATTAAACCCTTAGGGGAAACAAGAAACATGTGTCAATCATCGAAACACGACACATCTTAATCGTATACATTGCAGTTCATATATGGTGCATTGAATAATCAATAATATCCATTATTAGTAACCATTCGGTGCATTATTCGTATCAGTTTAAACGTTGTTATTTATGTGTACGTACTATACCCTAGCCCCTAGACTTATTAAACCCTTAGGGGAAACAAGAAACGTGTGCCAAACAACGAAACACGGCACATCTTATTCGTATACATTGCAGTTCACATATGGTGCATTTTATAGCCAATAATATCCATTATTCGTTAACATTCAGAGCACTATTCGTATCGGTTTAAACATTGTTATTAATCACAAAACAATACATGTTAAGCTTAATATGCATTATATGACATACGGTGCATATTACCCTTCAGAAATAGTGCATTACATCTTCATATTTATACATTACATGTATTATCTCTTTCATATGTTGTACATTACCCTTCAGAAATAGTGCATATATATCTCTTTCATAACCAACATTCCATCAATGTATCCCAAATCGATATATATAATCTATACATTATTACTTCAGATCATGTTCACCAATATATGCAGTTTAAAATTTTAACATCTGTTGTTTACTACAACTCCACTATATTCAAATTGAGGAGGAGAAAATGAGTCTTCGGAAACGGAGAAGAATCACGTGTGTGGAAAATTCATTATTACTGTTTGTTACAATTCATTATTCGCTGCTTGCTACAATTCATTATTTAAAATTTTACACTTGCTGCATTATTCGCTGCTTGCTACAATTCATTATTACTGTTTAAGTACTAAACACTATCCCACACACTTATTAAACCCTAACACATAAACTGATTAAACCCGTAGAAGACACAAGAAGGGTGTGCCAAAATCGAAAAAAGGTGTACATCTTCAACGTATGCATTGCAGTTCACATATTGATCATTATATATCCACTAATATCCATTACTCATTACTATTGGGTGCATTATTCGTATGTTGTTAATTATCTACAGTAGCCAAGACTATAACTGCACCCTTATAAATTGATTCATACTCACGGTACTCCATACGGGGTACGTTTAACATTCTACGTTACAACTCTACCGCCCAGAATTGCAACCCTACGCCATTAACATAATCGTATTGAACAACTACTAAGCATTGGTCGCAATGTTTAAACCAAATCGATACATACACAAGAATGGTTTTATAAGAGTTATCGGATTAGCTCAACAACGACCGAATAATCGGACATAACGTAATTATTAGTAACAGAATCGACACATACACAAACGAAGGCGTATCTGAATTACATTCTTCCAAAATTACAAAAGACCAATCTCTACGACACCTTCAGCATACAAAATTAACGACGACGACAACGCATGAATGGATATCCGATACTTGAAAATAGTGATTAGCGAACAATTCAATTGCGGCGACGGAAGAGTGGATGAACTCACGTCTGGACTGTATTGCATAGAAGAATAACTGTGCAGATCTTCATGAACGTGAATTAAGGAATCACCATAACTAACTAAAATAATGAGTTCCAATTTAGCCCTTTTCACAATTTTTAATCATTAAATTAAATGGTTACACGGCTAAATATAGTCCATAGGATTGTAAAAATAAACGGTTAAGATTAAGAAGGAAAAAGGAGGAAATATGGGAAAAGGAAATGAATACATCCCTATATATATATATATATATATATATATATATATATAGGTTAGTGATCAACATATAACTAATCTTAAGTGTATAACTAGAGAACAAATCTCAGCCACACATCTTAATGGAAAAAATATTATTTATTTTAATAATATAAAATAGGCCAAGGGTATTTTTGGAAAGTACCTTATGAAATTCAAAATCAGCGGTTTCATTTCCTTCCGGATTTTCAAATTTCCTTCCAAATCTCCATCCAAATTCGTCGGGGGAGTCGCCGCCTTGTTGCTTGATGAGGTTTAGGGTTTAGGTGAAGATTCTGCGAGCCTGCTGCACGGAGGTCTTGATGAATTTGTTTACGACTTGGGAGATGAGGAGGCCGATGGCGAAGAACATGCCCTGGAGCTCGCGGCGGAAGATGAAGTGGGAGACGAAGCCGCCGAAGCTGATGAAGGCGGGGACAAGGGAAATCCATGCCAGGAAATGCCCTAGCTGATCGCCCCTCTGGTACCGGACGTGAGTTAGGGTAACGGCTTTTAGAGAATTCGTCATCCAAACTCAATAAAAATCAGATCTAGGCTTGGGCGTCGGCAAGGCAATTCTTCAGGGAGAAGAGAGGAATGTTGGTTTCGATCTGTGTAAATTATAATGTGACTTGCGTAATGTGTTTGTGCATTTCCTCATAATCCACAACGCTATTCTGCAGTGCATTTCCTCAATGCTATTCTGCAGTGCATTTCCTCATAATCCACAATTAAGTGTTTGGCTCATTGGATGTAAATCCACAGATAATTGATGATATTTTATTTATTTTCTTTAAATTTGTTCAGATTCAACTTACAGCCAATTTATTAATTCAAAATTAACTAAAACAATAAAAATAATCATTTCTATATTGACTTCATTATTATACTCATATTATGACTTTATTACTATTACAGTATTTTAGTTACATAAAGCCTTTTGTCTCATTTAGTGCTTATCTAACTATATTTAGTGCTACTCTATGAGCATCACTCTTAGCATGATTTTACTTCACTCTTATTTACAAAATACATCACTCTTAGCATGATTTTACTTCACTCTTGTTAATAAAACACATCACTCTTAGCATGATTTTACTTCACTCTTGTTTACAAAACACATCACTCTTCTTATGAATTTACTTCACTCTTGTTTACAAAACACATCACTCTTAGCATGATTTTACTTCACTCTTGTTTACAAAACACATCACTCTTCTTATGATTTTACTTCACTCTTGTTTACAAAACACATCACTCTTAGCATGATTTTACTTCACTCTTGTTTACAAAACACATCACTCTTCTTATGAATTTACTTCACTCTTGTTTACAAAACACATCACTCTTAGCATGATTTTACTTCACTCTTGTTTACAAAACACATCACTCTTCTTATGATTTTACTTCACTCTTATTTACAAAATACATCACTCTTACCAAAGTAAATTACTAACTTTGCTCGAAATTATGTTGTTTTACATTGTTTTAAAATGTAAATAAAAAATCATAAATTTAACTTTGTTGCCAATTTCTTACTCTTTTGAATTACAATCAAAATAAATCTTATGTGACAAATTAAATCATACGTGAAGAAGAGTGATCGGGTTAGTGCTGGAGCCTGGAGGCAGATGGGTGAGAATAGTGAGATGGAGTGAATAAAAACGATTACTATGGGATTGCCAAAAAATGCACTTTTATGCTCAAATATTTTGATATGTCACTTAATATTTGATTTGAGAATAACTTAAGTTTTGAACATCAGCAATGCAACTGACCGCGCAGCGAAGTTTATAACATTGAAATTGCATATTCTTCTCCATCAAATAATTTCTTTTGCAGAAAACTCGCCGCGCAGCGAATGCTACTCCCCCTCCGCGCTGCCCGACTCCGCCGAGGATTCCTACTTCACCATCCCCGGCGCAATCGTCCACCTGATCGACACGCACTACTCCGTCGAGCTCGCCGCCGGAGATCTCCAGATCATCCGCCTCCGCCAGGGCGACAACAGCGGCGCAGTCCTCGTCGCCGTCTCCGACGAGATCGAGTGGCCTCTCACCAAGGATCTAGCTGCCGTCAATGACCATAATACCCCTGCATTGTTATTATGGAGTAAATTTGTGATTGAGGGAACTAATATCTCATTAAATTCGAAAATTAATACTAGCCCTTGATTTTTTTGATCTTGTGGCTATGATTTATTCTCTAGTTATTTGGTTAAGGGGCATTTGCCATAGATCACTACCCTATATATATATATATATTTTAAATATTCTAGTTTCGAATTTAACAACCCTAATATAATGTTTATCGAAATTAAATAATAAAAATAACTATATATCCTAATTCGGTGGAATACACTAAACACCGTGATACAAAATTCAACTAAATCATTCAAAATTAAGCATTTTAAATCAAAAGGGGCGAAAAGTCTAGTATCCACCTTACATAAGCTATCTAATAACTCCAACAAAAAACTAAAAGTTAATTGAACCCCTCCAATTTTCACTCAAACAAACTTGAAATTTCCCAAAAAGTGGAGTAGGTATATACTCAAACCCTCAAGTTAACCATCACAGCTGCATTAGCTTAAACCTCTCACCTTCCCTCTTCAATCTCTCCTTCACTTGACTTTCCATCAAATCTCTTACACGAAAACCCTAAACATTATTTAATTAAATTTCCTCCTTATAAAATCTCCATAATCAACAAAGCAACACACACACCATCTCAACTTGCAATTACAATCAAGCATGCCTTCTTTCACTCAAGCAATTCTCTTCCTAGCCGTGCTTGCGGCCGTGGTCGCGCCATCACGTGCGATCACATGCAGCGACGTGATGAAGGACTTGAGGCCGTGCATCAACTACCTCAAGAGCGGGAGCGGGACGCCGCCCTCCCCCTGCTGCACCGGGGCCTCCAGCCTGGCTTCAGCCGCCACGACCACGGCCGACAAGCAAACCGCCTGCAACTGCATCAAGAATGCTGCTAAGAGCATCACTATCAAGCCGGAGCTCGCCAAGGCTCTTCCCGGAAACTGTGGGATCTCGATGCCCTTTCAAATCTCTCCTAATGTTGATTGCTCTAAGTGAGTATTTGTTGATGGATTTTTTTTAGTTGGGGTTGTTTGTGTGTTTTGGACCTTTGGTGACTAATTGATTAACTTATTGTGATTTGATTTGATTTGATTTTTGTAGGATAAGTTAAGATGGATGGAAGGAAATTAATGGGTGTGATGATGCATGGATTTATGATGATGTAAGTGTATGAGGAATAAGATGTAACTTTTCTCTTATTTGTACTCTTCTTGTATGCTCTTTCTGAGTATGCATGCACATGTGTTTCTATATATGTTCGTGAGGTTTTTCTTTAATCTTGGACTAATAATATTTATATATATGTGCAACAGAAGTTATATTCATGGACGTGATATGATTATATGTATAGGGATTATAGATACATGATTGTGTTAATGTTAAATTTAGTGACGGATCTAGGAATTGATCATTGTCAGGATGGACAAGACAATAAACTTGAGGTCTTTCTTATAATTTTTTTTTTATCTATTAAACTCAAAACAGAGGCACCACAATCAGTGTTTTTGAAAAGAAAATAACTTCAAAGTTACATTTATATTAAATCAATAGAAGCTCACTGACAAAATATCTAAATACTTTTAACACAAATTTTAATCAAGACAAGAAGACTAACTATGTAGTAGTACTATTTGTCAAATAAGGTATGCATACATTACCAAACTATTGTTTGGATTCAATTCTATCCATATTAAATAAATCCAATCAAAATGGTAAATTGCACCCCAAACATTTGTGGATTCATTTTTATCCACATCAAATAAATCCAATCAATTAAATCGACCTCCAAGAATCCTAATTATTGAATTTAGTAGTATTACTTTCTAGTTAGACTTCATTTATTACAGTAAACAAAATATTTTTCAAACATTCGTGTAAAACAATCACAAGTAACGTAGAATTGTACGAACAACAAACTATGAACAAAAATTCCTAAAAATAGTTCGAGTCAAACAAAAAATACTAACCAAGTTAAAAGGCTAGATTTACAACATTATAGATAAAGCAAACAAGAAACTATAAAGAAAAAAAAATGATACTTCATAATTCCGAAGATTTCTGTAAAGAACATATTTATAAACTAAACCCGCAATAAGAACAGTTTAGATTTTATACAAATCCAACATTATTTACCACCCTTCCTATAGGCACTCTGCTAAATGTCTTAAAACTGTGGTTTTTTTTGCAACAAACTACAGCAATGAACAAAGAGAAACATGAAACGATGTTGCTTCTGATTGTGTACACTCGGCCGTTTAATCATTTTGGTGAAGTCGGGTTGTAGCGTAAATGTTTCTCATAAAAGTCTATCAGCTGCGTGATAATTGGAGAAAGAAAAATAGAAAGTGATCAGATTCATGTTTCACAATGAAAAATGCAACAAAGCAACTAGAAAACTTACCAAAAGTGGATTGTTCGCTTTCAAAAATTTGTTATCCACTATTAATTTGGTTCCATCAGCCCTGCACCAGAATGAAATCAATGTAATAGAAGAAACATGTATGAAGTTAGACTCATTTCTGGAACAATGACAATTGTCACTAATCTAGTCATTGTTGATGAAAAACTAGCAATGAGCAACCATATATTAAGTATGTATAAGGAGAGAGTAATATAATGATAACACAAAGTGATACTCCCTCCGTCCCACCCAAGATGACTCATTAATACAACATACTATAAAAGGAATATAGAGCAAGTTATGCTATCTCTTCCTCTTAGAAATCAACCATGGCTAAACTAAAACAATTAAACCCGAGTCCCCCCCCCCCTTTTTTTGCAATTTTAGATGAAATAAAATAAATGTGCAGTGAGAAATGGGTTTCCTCTATAACAGAAGCAATTTGATAACTTTATAACGTAAGAGGAAATGCAGTGGCAAAACATGACAAGAAACTGAAAGTAGTGCAAAGAATTTACCTTACTCAGATATTTGATCCTCGAGTGAAATTGCACAATCATGAAAAGTTTGTGACTTTATTTTGCTAATATTCAAGAGTCACGTCAAATTTGTAAAAAAGTGACGAAGGCCGTAGCTTCATAGCTATTTTGTTTTAAAATTATTATCATCTTTTGTGCATTATCTCCTTGAACTAAACAAATAAACAAAATTATACTACATTTCATCAGAAGAAAATGAAGTGAACAATGGGTATTGGATCACGAACCTTATGGCCTCAAAGGCTACCAGGACTTCTTGGTCATTCTCAGATATGGAAGCCTTATAGCTTACAGGCTTGACAATTTCGATGATGGTACATAAGCTTTTGGAATCCTCATATTTACTCTTGCAACTCATTATGGATACGGGAAACTCCGATTTTTGAACATTTATTGGGATGAGTGCAGCACTTGCCGGGGGTCCATTTGGTGCACCATCCACAGAGCATGATACTGGATCTTTTATGAACCTCTTGACGACACCAGATTTCCTCTTTTTAGCTCCAGTAACACGACCTAAATGGACTGGCACTGCATCCACTATATCCATCTTCTTTAATCCGTTCGCCAAGGTATCCCCTCCTGTTTGTTGGACTTCTCGGGATGCTATAGCAACTCTGTCAGCATCTTCTGAATTTACCACCATCGCTCCTTTCAGTTCACACAGTTTCATATCCAACTCATTTTGCGCATGATCTTCTTCTCTTGTAACAGAACCCGTTCCCCCACCATTCTCATTTACTTGCTTGGAGGTTTCTACACTCTTTGTGACACTGACATTATTCTCGTCATTCCCATTCGTAAAACTCGATTCATTGAGTGAGGGAAAGGAGATGGGCTCCTCCACAATCCTGATCACACGAGGAGGCACATTATAATTGGCAGATGTAGAAGACCTCTGCTGCTGCTGTTGATGATGATTATGAGGCAGCTTTTTCTTGGTTTGAATGGTAGCTACACCAGCCTTGCGCTTTCTCTTTCGTGCCGACCTACTCTTCCCAGTTTGCAGGCTACGGATCCAACAGAAAATTCAACAATTCAAAACCAGAAAGAAAAAAGCAGGAAAAGAAAAGCACTAGTCAGGGGCTTGTTTTGGGTGATTTTATAGATTAGGTTCCCTGAATGGAACCTTTTGTTGTATCAAAGGGAAACACGACAATTCTAATGGCATGTTTAAAGAGAAATACATCAATGCTAATGGCATGTTTAAAGAGAAGACAAAGGCTTACACGTCAGTTGAATTTTCAATGAAGCACGTGCCAATTCTATGACGTCTTCAAATTTTCAAATAAACACGTGCCATCAAATATGGCGTGTTTCTCTTTGAACATGCCATTAGTGACGTGTTTCCCTTTCATAAAATACAAAAAAATATCCCATTTAGGAAACCTTTTTTTTTCTAAAATCACCGAAAACGAGATTTGATCCTAGTCAGACTAAAAAAGTACTAAATATTCATTTTATCATCTAATAGACAAACACATTAATTAGCTAGCACTGAAAGGATAAAACATACAGTGACAAAACAGAGAATAAAACAATTCAAAAATTTTGTAAAAAGAAAACCTTTCTTCAAATGCATCGTTAACATCTGAACACTGCAACAAATTCAAAACCACAAGGAAAAAAAGGGGAAAAGAAAAGCACTTTTTGGTATTAAAGGCAAACATGCCAATTCTAATGGCGTGTTTACAGAGAATCACACCAATGCTAATAGTGTTTAAAGAGAAGACGGAGGCTGCTTACACGTCAGTAGAAACTTCAATGAAACACATGCCAATTCTACAGCGTGTTCAAATTTGCAATGAAACACGTGCCATCAAAGATGGCGTATTTCTCTTTAAACTTGCCATCAAAAGTTCCCATTTACGGAAACTTTTTTCTAAAATCAACGAAAACGAAAATTTGATCATAGTTAGGGACTCAAAAATTACTAAATGAAGTATTCATTTTATGTCCAATTCACAAACACATTAGCTAGCACTGAAAGGATATACTAACATACAGTGACAACAGAAAATAAAACAATTCAGAAAAAATTTAAAAACAAAACCTTTTTTCAAATGCATCAATAACACCGAACACTGTGACAAATTATTAACTACTCATTTTATTCACAAACACATTAGCTAGCACTCAAAGGGTAAAACATACAGTGATAGAACAGAAAATAAAATAATTCAGAAAAAACTGAAAAAGAAAACCTTTCTTCAAAGACATTAATAACATCCGAACACTACGAAAAATTCAAAACCAGAAAGCACAAAACAGGAAAAGAAAGCACTAGTCCGGGGCTCGTTTTGGGTGATTGCAAAAATCAGCAAAAACGAGAATTTGATCCTAGTCAGGGACTCAAAAAAAAATACTACAAGATATTCATTTTATCATCTGACTCACAAACACATTAGTTAGCACTGAAAGGATATAACATACAGTGACAAAACAGAAAATAAAACAATTCAGCAAAAATTTAAAAAGAAAACATTTTTTCAAATGCACCAATAACACCGAACACATTTTGACAAATTATTATCTATTCATTTTATCATTTTATTCACAAACACATAAGCTAGCACTGAAAGGGTAATACACCCAGTGATAGAACAATTCAGAAAAACCTTTCTTAAATACATCAATAAAAAAGAAAAAATAATTCAGAAAAAATAAAAAAGAAAACCTTTCTTAAATACATCAATAACATCCCAGCACTTCGACAAATTCAAAACCAGAAAGAAAAAAGCAAGAAAATAAAAGCACTAGTTAGGGACTCGTTTTAGGTGATTTTAGAAAATAGATTCCCTGATCGGGAACCTTTTTTGTATTCAACGGAAACACACAATTCTAATGGCTTGTTTTAAGAGAAATACACCACTGCTAAGGCCATATTCAAAGAGAAGACGGAGGCTTACACGTCAGTAGCAATTTCAACGAAACGCGCGCCTATTCTACAATTTGTTCAAATTTTCAATGAAACACGGGCCATCAAAGATGGCGTTTTTCTCTTTAAACATGCCATTAGGACGCTTTACCCTTTCATAAAATACAACTATAAGCTCCCGGAAACCTTTTTTTTCAAAATCACCGAAAACAAGACTTTGATCCTAGTCTCACAGATTACTACATTTATCATCTGATTCACAATATATTAGCTAGCTAGCACTGAAAGGATAAAACATACAGTGATACAACAGAAAATAAAACAATTCAGAAAAATAGAAAAAAAAAACAAAACCTTTCTTCAAATGCATCAATAACATCGGAGCACTGCGACAAATTCTCCACCGGCTCCCAAGTATTCGCTGCCTCCGACCAGCCTCGCCTTTTAAAAAAAACACACAATTAGCCGTTTTATATAAAAAAAGACTGCCATTTCAAGTTCCAAACCACTCACCATTTAATCAGATACTGCAATTGACCCTGCAATTTTTCCACATTCCAATCAATCAACAAATCAAGCTCGATTTCATCGCTCAAATTTGAAAAAAATGCATTCTTTAATTGACAACAACAAGCAACAATTCACCTTCCTCACTCGCTTCCTGCGCACGGCCTCAAGCTCGTAGAATCCATCGGCGAGCTTCGTCCTCTCGCCTCCAGCCTCCTCAATTGGAACGTTTTCGTCCTGCTCGTACTCTCTCTCACCTTCGGAATCTTCCTCGTCTGCTTCGTCCTCTTCGACGGGCTCCTCCGCATCGTCGCGCTTCCAGCTGTCAGCTGAAGTTTTCAGGCTGTCCTCATCGCCGGCGTCGGCGGTGGGGAGGTCGGAGGATGGAGGTGGTGACGACTCAACGGGGTCAGAATTGGTAATCCTCTTTTTCCCTGTTTTCATCTCTCTCTCTCTCACACTACAAAGCGGATTTCTCTCTCTAGAGTCCACCTCGGGTTTCCAGCTTATTTTTTCAATTCTGCAATGTTATTTTCGAGATTTTAGCCTTTTATTACTCACTTTACCCATTAGGGTTATTTCTATTTGCCTAAAATAGAACTAGTTTTCCAAATATTAATTGTGGAAAAGAAAATTTAAGTAACAACATCGCTATACAGATAGGCTTTAACTTAATATATGTACTTTACAGAGTTATAATCCATATAATAAAGTCCGTATGCTAAGTTTAAACTCATGTTATTACGAAATTTATGCTCGGATATCATATGACTTAATTACTCCTACATTGAATAACCAGCCATGAAATTGTAGATAACGGCAAGTAGGTCTTATCCTAGAGTTCGAAAACCCTCAAACTATTTCAGATTTTGATGTTTGAAATTAAAATATCTTATAATTAAAGTTGAGGTAGCAGTTCGCAGGATCTCGAACATACTCTAACTTGACAGGCTCATAATACCATTATTGGGTGTCAGATCGGAATTGTAGATATGGAAAAATAACCCTTACCCTAGATTTCGGAAGCCCTAATCAATATAAATAAATACGGAGTAAGTATTAACTCAAGCTATTACGAAATTCACTCTTTGATATCATGATTTATTTACTCCTTCAATGAATAATCGACAACAAAATTGAGGATATCGACAAGTACGCCTTTACTCTAGAGTTCGAAAATCCTCGAACTATTTTAGATTTCGACGTTCGAAATCGCAATATCGCAATGATAATTAAAGTTGAGGTGGAAGTTCGCAGGAATCTCGAACACACTCTCCTCACAGGCCATAACTACATTATTGGATGTAGATGAAATAGTTGTATAGATTGAAAACAAGTACTCCCTTCGTTCTATTATAGATGTCACACTTCCATTTTTAATTTGTTCTACAAAAGATGTCATATTTTATTTTTTAGAAAAAATTCTCTCACATTAATATAGATTAACATTTTCTCTCTCTGTTTAACGTACAAAATAAGATCTCCTAAAACCCCATGTGATTATCAAAATATGTCATTTATTATGGGATGAAGGGAGTAGACTAGTAGTAATCTTCTTTTTCAATTTTGCAATGTTATTTTCGAGATTTGAGCCTTTCATTATCAGCACTTACATCACTTTACCGTAATGAGGTACTTATTTCCCTTTGCTTGAAATAGAAATAGTTTTTCCAAATATTAATTGTGGCAAAGAAATTTTAATAAACAACTTAATAACTTTACAGGTAGGTTTTAAGCTAATATGAACTTTTACAGACTTGTAATTCATATAATACAGGCCATGTAACTAAATAGACTAAGTTTAAACTCAAGCTATTACGAAATTCATGCTCGGATATCTTATGACTTAATTACTCCTTCATTGAATAACCGGCCCCGAAATTGGAGATATGGACAAGTAGGATTTACCCTAGAGTTCGAAAACCCTAAAACTATTTCAGATTTCGACATTCGAAATCGCAATATCACAATAACAATTAAAGTTGAGGTTGAAGTTCGCAGGATTCTCGAACACACTCTCTTCATAGGCTCATAACTCCATTGTTGGGTGTCTGATTGAAATTGGAGATATCAACAAATAGCCCTTACCCTAGAACTTGAAAGCCCTAAAACTATTTCAAATTTTGACGTTGGAATCACAATGAGAATTAAAATCCTGATGGAAGTTTGCAGGAATCATTCATAGGGTTCATAACTCCATTGTTAAGAAACAAAATCCTGATGTATACAATTGGAAAGGTACACATAGCTTCAAATGGTACCCATTTCCTATGTTTTGGATTCTATAAAGTTACCAAAATGATGTTTGGA
This sequence comes from Salvia splendens, assembly GCF_004379255.2. Lineage (NCBI taxonomy): Eukaryota > Viridiplantae > Streptophyta > Magnoliopsida > Lamiales > Lamiaceae > Salvia > Salvia splendens. Next base: position 4,163,934 of record NC_056045.1, on the reverse strand, counting down.
AGTGAAGGTTGTGCGCGTGTGCGGGGACACTAATCTTCTTTGAATTTTCAGCTACAACTATTTAAAAGAATGAAAGAAACAGTCTACCCATCTACATATTCTTGCTCAAAATTACATGTAAGAACATATACAAAAATTCATAATCTTAGCAAAGTAATAGGATAGAAAATGCAAGACACAAAACATATTTCAACCTAGCTATGTCTACTTGCAAATCCTAGTTTTACATGGAAACAAAATAGTGAAACAGAAACTAATACAGTAGTATTTAGATCTAACATGTTAGACACTAAGAGCATCCACTATGGGACCTCCCCGCCTATAGCCCCGGCGGGGGCGGTCCCGGGGCGGTTTATAGTGGGGGAGGTGTCCGCCCCAGGGGCGGACGATGATTTTGGGGCGGTGGGGGGCGGACAGCGGACAGGCGATGGAGGGCGAGGACGCGCCGGGCTGTCCGTTCGCCGCGCCTATAGGCGCGCCGGCCATAGTGACCGGCGATCGGCGCGCCGACGGTCAACTCGAAAATTTTATTTTATTTTATTTTATTACTTACCTCTATAAATACCACTCTCCACCCCCTATTTTTTCACCATTTTCACAAAATCCCTCCATTCAATCTCTACACTTTCACTCTCTATAAAATGCACGGTGGAGACGACGAATCACCCGGCTCGCAAGAATCGGGCTATGGCGGCGATCCTTCACAGCCGTCGGCGGGCTATCCTTCACAGCCATCGGGGTATGGCGGATATCCTTCTCAGCCGACGGGATATGGCGGGTCTCCGGCTCAGCCGTGGATGTGGAGTCAATCTCCCCCGCCGTCGGCATCTAGCCCAAACCTACCTCCATCTCAGTCGTGGAGGTCTTCTCCAATGCCTGCACCTATTCAGCGGAATTTGAGTCGCTCCGCATTTGGAGATTACAGACCCAACCTTGACGCGCTTAACCAGCCACGTTCGGAGTCCCCTTTCCAATCCAACCAATCTCTTTTCACCGAAGCAGATCAAGACGCGCTGGATACTATGATGGGTCTGCTCAGTTCCGTCGTCCCGGATACGCCGACAGAACGGGGCGGTAGGGGCGGAGGATGTGGAGGTAGGGTCGGAGGCGGCAATGGCGGTAGCCGGGGCTCGGGGGCGGCGGTGGCGGCGGCAATGGTGGTAGCCGGGGCTCGGGCAGCGGCGTCGGCAGTGGCGGTGGCGAGAGCTCCAACGTCGGCGGTACCGGTGGCGCGAACCGGGGCAAGCTCTACACCAAACAGGAGAGCATTGCCGTGACGAGGGCGTGGGATGCCATCACATCGGACCCCGTGGTGGGCACCGATCAGCCCGAGGGGAGCTTTTGGAGGCGCGTCATGATGGCGTACGAAGAGTTCAAACCCGACGGCGCCGATAAGCGTGACCCAGAACAGCTCCGAAAAAAGTGGAGCAGGATTCTGTGGGCTACCAAGCGGTTCCCGTCCATATACCAGAACAACCTTCTACACGCTGAGAGTGGCCGCAGCGAAACAGACGTGATGGCCCTGTCGATGGGCCAATACAACACGGAGGGCTGGCCGAAGTTAACCCTGTGGGAGGAGTATCTGGTCCTCGCGGATTGTCCGAAATTCAAGTCCATCGTGGCGCGAGAGGTCAACACAGCTCTTGGGCCGAAGCGTACAAGGCACAACCTTGCCGGGGACTACAGCAGCGGAAGCGGCTCGCACTCGTTCGATCAGCCCGGCGAGCAAGTCGAAGAACCAGCCGCTACACACACTAGGCGAGGACGGCCCCGGGACAACATGCCTCTATCTGCAGCGCCAGAGGGGCTAGAAGTGCCTCCCGCCAAACATCGGCCGCGTCTGGATCTCTCATCCCCCAGCCCGCCCCAATTCCACAGCACATGGTGCAAGCTCCCCACGAGGTCTTGAGAGATAACAATTGATGCAACAACTGCAAGACGTATGCAGCAAATACGTAGCGGAATCTGACCCGTACGTCAGAAACGTCTACAGGAGGCTCATCACTCGGATTGAGAGTCGGCTGGGGTTGGTTGATGATGCTCCTGGGGAAACCGCGGCCGGCAGCAGCGAGGGAGAAGAAGAAGAAGAAGAAGAAGAAGAAGAAGAAGAAGAAGAAGAAGAAGAAGAAGAAGAAGAAGAAGAAGACGAGGAAGCCGACTCCGACACCGAGTAGAAAAGTGGCGGAGTTTTTAGTTGTATTTTATTTTAAATATTCGTTGTATAATTTTACCCTTTTGTAATACAACGAATATTCGGGTCCAATTACCTCGTTTTCTAATTATTTACATTGCGATGATTTTAATTATACTTGATTGAAACTAAAATGAAAATTGATTATAAAATTTGTGGGCTATTGGAAGTGTCTATCATAGTGGCGGAAACAAAATTTTGGGGCTATGGAAAAAAAACTAAGGCTATGGACAAAAACTGGGGCGGGGCTATTGGGGTGTCCGCTTATAGTGGACACCCTAATGCTTGGTGGACAAGCTGACCTTTGCTGGCTTCTCCATTAGGAATGTGATCACTCTTCACTTTCTTATTCTTCTTCTAACTTCTTCTTTTTTACGTACTCAACTTATCTTTCTTCATTGCATCTTCTTCATCTTCTCCTCAATTCTAGCAAGGATGAGGTGCTAATTTCCAATTTTTTGTAAGCCTTGGTAAATGAGCGGGTCGGTGAAGATCACTTCAATCCTATCGATACAGGGAATGTGCCTTAAATTAATATACTATATGTTTCGTCGCTCATTTTGTTCAAACTTAGTTGTGCATATGTTTATACTCCTACAGTTGTATGCTAGAAAAAACTACCTAATATCAGGTAACTATTCGAAATATGAGTTTCTTCCACGAATTTATGAGCAACAACTAACTCATAAAACGAGGTTGTTTAGACTTGGTCAAATTGACGTGAAACAACCGGCCGGCTAGTCCACCTCCACATTCTGATGTGATTCAATTTGTGGGAATATGTAATGAAAAACAAGAGAATATGATGTACCAGGCAGTGAGGGCGGGTGATATGTGACTTTGACAGAAGAACATCAAAAAATATCCTTATTTCCTGAGAGACAACACCCAACTCCATCTCCATCACCACCTCATTCACTCCACATACCTAAACAAACAACTCAAATTCAACCATCTATGCAGTAACACCAAAAATTTAACAAATTAAAACACTACATGTACTAATTTCCTTTGTTAACTAATTTTATTTTAGCAAAAAAAAAACATGTTCAGTGGCTTCAAAAGGAAAAGGGAAATGGTGAGAGTGGCAAAAAGCATGAGATCCATCACCCACACCAAAAATATAAAGTATCTAGAATTTTTGTCAAAAAGAAGTCGGATAGAAGTGTTACCTCCTTGTTGACTACAGTAGGGAGAGACATCTTGTGCTGAGATAGTGTGATATTCTTCCCTCACTAGAATCCCATAATTTCGTTCTCCCTCCGTCCCATAAAAATATGTGCACTTTCCATTTTCGTCCATCCCACAGAATTATGTGCATTCCATTTTTAGAAAGTAATATCAATTTATTAATGTAGGTCTCACTGTCCACTAACTCTACTTTAACTACCATTCTCCTCCTCTTTTACTTTACCATACCATTCTTCCCATCTCTCTTACGTTACCTTTTTATCTTAATTTCTGTCACATCTCATCCACCCATATTTTTATGGGACGGAGGGAGTAATACTCTACTATTCTCTCCGTTCCATGTTAACAGAGTCATTTTTCTATTTTAGGAAGTTCCAAATTTATCGAGTTATTTCTAATTTTAGCAAAAAGAAATTTTCACTTTTACTTTATTCTCTCTTACTTTTCCCACCATCCATTTAACACAGTATTCTTTAACTCCGTGCCGAAAAGAAATGAATATTCGTGTTGGAGACCCGTGTTGGAACTAGTGGTGGCTCACATTTCTCCATCACTTGACTGCAACATCCATATTTTTGAATTACACATATCCTTTTTCAGAATTTATATTCAAATTAACATGTGAAAATAGAAATGACACTTTTTACTAATTTAGTATTTCTTCACATTTTGTCTTAATCGGTGGCCTATTGTTCTGACTTCTGATGGAGAGAAGAACCTATGATTAGTTTTTCAAAAAGTTTCCGGACGAATAATGTAACGCCCCACTTTTTGAAGCATAAATTTCGAACCCTAAGACGATTGCATTTATTTCTTTTAATGCAGTGAATTAAATGACGAGTGGAATTGTTATGTGAATCCTTTGGTGAGCTAATTTTGGTTCGTAGTTATGATTTTGGGTTGAATGGTCAATATCGTTGAATATGTGACGTGGAGGTGGAATAGTCAATCTGGTTGAGTTTTATGACGTGGCTCTGTGAATAATTGATGCGGGGTGAAATTTATTGTGGTGAAATATTCTTAAGGGTGAGTGAGATTGAATAGGTTCATCGATAATTGTTTTACCTATATTTTTGGAAATTTCGAGCATGACTATTTATTGGAGAGGAATCCTATTTTCTTGGATTTAATTAATTGCTAGGGATATTTATCCAAATTAAATCCAAAACCCAATTATTCTTTATTTTCTTCATGAGAAAATCGACCCCATGCTTGTTCCTAGGGAGATTTCGAAAATCACCTATTTATGGGAGAAGAAATTATTGATTATATTATTTGATCCATTATTTATTCCCTCCCATGAATAAATTCAAATATCCTAGCAAATCTTGCTTTATCTTATTCAAATTAAAGATTTGAAATTGATTCCTTGTGGAAGAAGCATAATTCACGCCACTTCCCTATTTTTTTTATTGAGGGAATTATTATTTTATTCTGCTCCGTGATATCTTGTTCTCCGTGAAAATCTAAATAAATCCTACCCATATTTAATAGGCAAAAAAATCACCTACTCCCTATTTTAATAGTGGGATTTTATTATTTTCTCCTGCTTGGTGATATTTTATTTCACTCGTGAGAATGATTTCATATGCTAATTAATTAGCATAGAATTTGAAACCTCCTTAATTCTCTCCCCAAAAGTCACGCCAACCTCCCTCCCCATATCTTCCCAAATCTTTATTTATTTAATTGTGGGATTATATTCTTGAACTCTATAAACCTTAGCCAAACTACACGCCTCCCTCACTCCCACACGCCACTTTTCTCTCTTCTACTCTTCGTCAACTTGTTTTCTATTTCATTCAAGATCTCTTCATTCTTTGCAAAGAATTGAAGTTGAAACTCAAGAATTGTTGAAGAATCAAGGCTATTACTTTGTTCAACCATTTGTTCTATCAAGAAAAGGTATTTTAGATCTATCTTTTCTCATCTAACCGATCAATCGGTGTTCTTGAACCCTCATGCATATAGATCGAGTGAAAGGGGGGAAAACAACTGATGAAAGGGGAGCATGTGTCACGACCGCCCCTAGGGTTAATAAAAGCGGGCGATCGCGACTTAAAGGGGCTTAATGGACAGGCATAGAAGACTAGGGTTTTCAACAAAAGTTTGACCAAGAATTTAAGTTTAATAACCAATATAAGTATTTATGTTCAACAAGTAAATGACTAAGGGTTTAGCATTTATTCAAAATAAGTAACGAGTTTGCAAATATCCCAAATGAAACAGTTTTTGAATTTAAATAAAAAGTATGTAAAGCAAACATCACAGCGGAAGCATCCAAGAGAAGAGTGACGTCATGTGTGAAGACACGACGACACTCGGAGTTTCAAAACGACCATAGTTTATTATTAATTCCTGCTCAACACCACCAACCGCTCGTCGCTGCTCAACCTGCACATAGAGAAAACATATGCAGGGCTGAGTATTTTTGAAAATACTCAGTGGCTCATGCCGAAAACATTTTAAATAAGAGTACATATTATCATGCCATACGTAGGTAACCATCGGGGTTTGAGCTTTATAAAGGCCCGAGGCACCAAATATTTTCCATTGTTCAAATAGCGACTGCGCAGCTCATTTTTTTTTTTCTATCGTCATCAAACCATATCTGCCAATACATGACAAGAAATGCGGCCGCAAACCAGGTCACTAGACCGGCCAGCCCGTACGCTAGCACACAGTCACCATAGGTGTACACTAATCCAAGTAGGGTTTGCGGCCTACGAGGACCGAATTCGATTTATAAACAGTGGCAACAGCCACATCAGATAGGCACGTTAAAACAAATCACGCATGATAATCGCTTTAAACCACCCTTATAGCTCCACAGTCATACGTAAAAGATTTTAGTAAAAGAAAACCCACAAAAATGTAGGGTAGAAAAGAAGCCCACCTCGACCGTTTAGATTTCGACTACTACTGCTTTCCCTTTGTTATCACGCTTCGCGCACGAGTTATTTACCTTTAGATAATATATATATCTTATCAGTCACAACCATCGACTTAATATTATGCATGTCTCTATCGTTTTCCCTTTCCCCCCTTTGAACAGCGCATCATGTCATCACATATATCAATCAAGTAATTCACTTATACAACATAGTGTTTTTGTCAAGATAGAAATCTGGCATGCACTGCGCAACCATTTTATAAAAATTATTAAATTTCACACCGACTTCCGTTGGGGCTAAAACTTTACCACAATGCAGTAGACTCATCAACTAACTTCCAGATTAAATTTCATATCAAAATATACCTTTTTGGTCTGTCAAAAAGGAAACGTAACCTACTGGTCGAGAAAACATTTTCTGCCAGAAATGCGCAGTCAAATTTAAAAATTCCTAAAAATCTATCTTTTGTCCAAATGAGTTGAAATTCACACACAACATAGAAGACATCAAGAAATTTACTCAGGAAAAAAAATCGATCAAATCGAGTTTCATTTGGTCGGTAAATGCATGTCGGAATATTACTGTCCGAACTTACAGCTTTTCATTCCTTTAAAATTCGAATTAGGGTTTATCCTATTTATTCAAAAATCAACCTTTTCATGGGTTTTAACACACAAACATGCTCAAAAGGGTCCTTATACTCATGCTCTCATAACATCATACATC
>NC_056044.1:34936229-35138742 GCF_004379255.2 Salvia splendens | reverse complement strand
TGGGCTGATTTGATGGGTAAAAAAGCTTACTTGGAGAAAGAAATGCATGGGGAAAACTCAAAGGGGGGACTGCCTTCGTCGGCTGAAACTATTGAACACCAATCAAATATTTTTTTTGGGAAGTCTATGGCTGATTTGTTAAAGAAAGGGCAGCCAACAGAAGGTCCAATCCTTTTGGACCGGGAAAAGGCGGATAAACGAGGCGAAGTCCGCATTGTCGAAGGTAAACCTTGTTTATTTTTTTCGGCTAATGAGACTTCTCTCCTTGCAGGCCGTTTAGGTCCCGCCATCGTCGGCAAATTTTCCCACTCCATCCCCCCTGCCCACCAAATTCAGAAGGCATTAGGTAATTTAAAACTTGTTGGCGCTATGTCTTGGAATTTTCTAAATGCGAAGCATATTTTCATCCAATTATCTGATATGCGTGATTATGTTAAAATAATTAATGGACCGAATAACTCTCCTGTTTGGTATGTCGAACACCATCCGATGCGTGTGTTTAAATGGACCCCTGACTTTGACCCTTTCTTTGAAATCCCCATTGTTGCTATTTGGTGTAACATACTTGCGTTGCCTGTGCATCTATTTGAAGAGTCATCCCTAATTGCTATTGGTGAGATGCTCGGTAAACCCGTGCAAGTAGATAGGGCCACAATATCTAGATCTCGCGTTTCTTTTGCTCGCATTTGTGTCGAGGTCGATCTGTCACGTCCCATCCCTGAGGAGATAGATGTCAACATTGCCGGGAAACATGTCACGTTGAAGGTGAAATGGGACAAGATCCCTCTATATTGCTCTGAATGCAAGCATGTAGGTCACTCGGCGTCGACATGCTATGCATCGGGGAGGCGGCCTATGCCTCCCAAGAGGGACTACTCCCAAAGGCCGACCCCACAGAACCGGCCTCCTCCTAACAGAGAGGGAGAGTCGCATCAGGCGGGCCCTAGTAGACAGCCTCAGGGCCCGAGGTTCCAACCTACAGAGAGGCCACCCCCGGAGGTTGGACAGCCACGGAGTCAGGAGAGGCGCAACCTGGGCGTGGTGATCAGAGACCCGGCCCCTGGCCCCGTCTCACACCATGGGCCTTCTTCAGCAGCCGCAGAGGGTTCACAGGCTGCAGGGGACGACGACTTTGTCATGCCTAAGAAGAAGAATAAGGGCAAGAAGAAGTATAAGGGCAAGAAGAAACAGGCGAAAGCCACCTCGGCGAGGACAGTGTCGGACGGTGAGGGATATCAGGGTATGGAGGGGGATGATTCCTCGTCAGGGAGAGAGCGGGTCTCTAGGTCCAGATCGCCATCTATTACACGCGGCTTCGGGTACGGACCTCTAGCTATGGTTTTGCATGGTGATAACATGTTCGGGGCCTTGGAGGATTTTCCCTCGGATGATGCTGAGGTTGAGGTAGATTGCGATGACCACCAGGATCATATGATTTGTGAGGTACCGAACACGAGGCTCGAACCCGACGATCCGGTGCTGCTGTACATTGGACCCACTTCCCCTCCCGCAGAGGGTTCATCGAAGAAGGCGAGGCTTTCGGCCTCGGGAGCCTACTGAGTTTCCCATGTCTTCTCACTTCATGATCTGGAATGCCCAGGGAATAGCAAACACTGCTACCCAGGGCACTTTCAAGAATATTATCGATATGTACAGTGTTTTGTTTGCCGCGGTGCTTGAGCCCCAGACGGATCCCCAGCCTTCTTTCTTTAGTAGGCGATTTGGGTTGCAGTTTAGGTGTTCGAACACAAACGGCAAGATTTGGATCTTCTCCCACAGGGACTGGCAGGTCGAGGTCATTGGTGACTCTGAGCAGGTCCTTCACGTCCGAGTTTCTGCTGCGATATTCCCTTTTTCAATCTATCTCTCCGTAGTGTACGCTAAGTGCTCGAGGGAGGGGAGATACGATCTGTGGAATAAGCTCAGGGACATCTCTCTAGCTACTGACGGGGCCCCCTGGCTTGTTGGTGGTGACTTCAACATCTTCTTGTTGGAGGAAGAGAGACAGGGCAGCACGACAGACAGGCACGGAGAGATGATGGACTTCGCCGACGCCGTAGCAGACTGCCAGCTTCTGGACCCAGGCTTTGATGGCCCACCGTTCACATGGACGAGGAGTGGGCTCTGGGAGAGATTGGACAGAGTTCTTCTCGGGGAGCACTGGACGACCGCCTTTGCGGCTACCAGGGTGACTCATTTGCCTAGGATCTCTTCAGATCATGCCCCTTTGCTTGTGCGGTGCCAGCTCACTGCTCAGATTCCGAGGCCTTCGTTTAGGTTTCAGAACATGTGGGTTAGGCATCACACTTTCAGGGATGAGATTGCCAGAGTGTGGACGGCGGAGACGGGCTTCTTCGGCATGCTTAATCTTCAGTTCAAACTCAGCAGAGTTAAGGGTTTTCTCAAGGGTTGGAACAGGGAGGTCTTTGGGAACATCTTTGAAAAGCTGAGGGAGGCAGAGGAGGCGGTTGCCGCTGCGCAGGCGGCTTACGACGGGGACCCGACAGGAGCCCACAGGAGTGAGCTTAGCCGTTGCACCGCCCTCTACGTACTCCGCTCTAGGATGGAGGAGGATTTCTGGAAGCAGAAGGCTGCCATTCGGTGGGCGGCAGAAGGCGAAAGGAACTCCAAATTCTTCCATGGGTGGGTGCGACAGAAGCGGGTGAAGTCCCGGATTCACGCCATTCAGGCAGGAGGACAGACACTCACGTCGGAGGAGGACATCAGACAGTCGGCGGTTGACTACTTCCAGCGGCTTCTCACATCAGACGTTGAGCACTTGGAGCAGCCGGACCTTGATCTCTTGCGCGGTCTCCCAGACTCCATCGACCGCGAGGGCCTCTGTGCAGTTCCTGACTATGATGAGGTGAGGGCGGCGGTCTTTGGCATCAGTGGGGACAGCGCCTCGGGACCGGATGGCTTCTCGTCTCTTTTCTTCCAGCACTGTTGGGACATCGTAGGAGCAGAGGTGGTGGCAGCGGTGGCGGACTTCTTCTCAGGAGCTCCCATGCCCCGCAGCTTCACGGCCACGACCATCATTCTCTTGCCGAAGAAGGCAAGCCCGGCGACCTGGGCAGAGTACAGGCCGATCAGCCTTTGCAACGTGACCAACAAGATCATCTCCAAGATCTTGACATCGCGTTTGGCGCCGCTGCTTCCTCAGGTTGTGGCGCCGAACCAGAGCGGTTTTGTAAAGGGTCGCTTGCTTAGTGATAATGTGCTCTTGGCTCAGGAATTGATTCACGATATCGGCAGGTCGCTCATTCAGAAGGCAAAGTCGCCTAATCTGGCCCTCAAGCTAGATATGGCTAAGGCCTATGATCGAGTGCAGTGGCCTTTCCTCCTCCTGGTGCTTGAGAGGATGGGATTCCCGCCGGGGTGGGTGAGTATGGTGGATCGATGCATCTCTTCTTGCTGGTTCTCAGTGCTCGTGAACGGGGCTCCGGCAGGTTTCTTTCAGTCTACGAGGGGACTTCGCCAGGGAGATCCGTTATCGCCGTCGCTGTTCGTGCTTGCTGCAGATTATCTTTCGAGGAGCTTGAACAGGCTTGTGGACACACATCCCGATATGGAGTATAGATGTGCTAGGCGCGCGCCGGCCATATCCCATTTGTCTTATGCCGATGACGTTATCATCTTTGTCAGGGCGCACAGACAGTCCGTGGAGAGGCTGGTTCATTGTCTCGAGCACTATTCTGCCGTGTCGGGTCAGATGGTGAACAGGGGAAAGAGTCATTTCTACCTCTTTGAGAAGTTCGATGCTTGGGCGGCTGAGGTGGCAGAGGCGAGTGGATTCCAGCAGGGATTCCTCCCTTTCACCTACCTCGGTGTCCCTATCTATAAGGGGGGGCTGAAGGCCGGCTACCTTTTAGATATCCGACAGAAGATGGTGGACCGGATTCACAGCTGGTCTCACAGACATCTTTCTCTTGGAGGGCGCCTCGCTCTGATCAAGAGCACCCTTGTAACCATCCCTCTTCACATCTTCCAGGTCCTGAAGCCGTATCAGTATTGGATGAGGGAGTTGGAGCAGATCTTGGCCCGGTTCTTTTGGGGCACAGTTGGGGAGCAGAGGAAGATTCACTGGGTTAGCTGGAAGAAGAAGATTTGTCTGCCGTTGGATGAGGGAGGCCTCGGCATCCGTCGTTTCCGCGAGGTCGTCAAAGCTTTCAGCATCAAGCTCTGGTGGAGATTTCTCGCGCAGGATTCACTTTGGGCGCAGTTCACCATGCGCAAGTATTGTTTCCATGCTGGTCGTGCTTTCATTTCTCCTTACTCTGTGCATGATAGTCCTATTTGGCATCGTCTCACGGACATTAGGGGTCAGGTTCATGGTCTCATTAGGTGGTCCCTAGGCGAAGGGCGGATTAGTTTCTGGGACGACGTGTGGGTCGGGGATCTCCCCCTTAGGACCTATTGTCCGCCCGGGACTGATCTTCCTGCCGCTGAGGTCTCTAGATTTTGGCATGATCATACTTGGCATGTTGAAAAACTGCATGATTATCTGGCTTTGTATGGTGTGCCTTTGCATGTGTTGGATCTTATCAGGGCTGTTCCGATTGAGGTGGGCAGGCGGGATGTGATGCGATGGAGCCTCACTGGCGATGGCGAGTTCTCGACGGCCTCAGCTTGGGAGCTCATCCGGACACGGTCCCCTAGACATTTCGGACTTCGCATGGTTTGGAATGCTGGGCTGACCCCTACCATCTCTGTCTTCATCTGGCGCCTCCTCCTCCAGAGGCTCCCTGTTGAGTGTTATGTTCAGGCCCGTGGTATCTCTCTTGCATCCAAGTGTCTCTGTTGTGTCTCTTCTATTTCAGTCGAGTCGTTTCAGCATTTGTTTGTGTCGAGTCCTCTGGCGAGATCGGTTTGGGATTACTTTGATGGCTGGTTCCCTTACATCAGCACACACATTCACACGTGCACTGACATTGCACTTAGATTAGGTTTTTGGTGGAGGTCCTCTCACAGGGCCACCGCCTTGCACATTAGTTTCATCATTCCCTGTTTGGTATACTGGTTTATCTGGACGGAGAGGAATAGCTGCAAGCATCGCGGCATTTCTTTTCGTTCTTCACATGTTATTTGGCAGGTTGTTCGGCACCTGCGGATCTTGGTGGCGGCGGGTGTGCTAGTCCCCCTTCATTGGCGCGGTTGCACCCCGGCCGTTGACTTCATGCCTTTGGCTCCTCCTCGCCGGCGAGTTCTGAGGTCCCTGCAAGTGCTTTGGCATCCACCCGACGATCCTTGGGTGAAGCTGAACACCGACGGGGCCTTTACTAGCTCGACGGGACAGGCAGGCGGTGGGGGAGTGGTTCGTGGCTCAGACGGTTCTCTCTTGGGAGCCTTTTGTACGCCTCTCGTAGCTAGGTCGGCCTTCGAGGCGGAGCTTTTAGCTCTTCTTCACGGGCTGACACTGGCTATGCAGTTCTCCTCGCATGTCTGGGTCGAGATGGATGCGGCAGCAGTGGTCGCGGTGTTCACTTCAGGACGCAGAGGAGCAGCGGATGTGAGACATCACATGGCTCGCATTCGTACTTTGCTCGCACAGATACAGTTCATGTTCTCTCACATCTTTCGAGAGGGCAACCGACCAGCAGACTTTTTGGCAGGTAGGGGGGTCCAGACCCCTGCCATCACCTTCTTCGATGCGGATTCAGCGCCTCGGTATTTGAAGTCGCTCGTCAGGATGGACCAGTTGGGCTATCCGAACTTCAGATTCAGATATCGAGATGGATGACTACTTCACTTGGTTCGTGGTTTTGATTTATGGTTTTTTTATTTCCTTTGGATTTGGCCCGCTTTTGGCCATCATCCTTGTCCTTTTTATGATGTATAGCTTTGTTATGTTTATTCTCTCTTTAGTTAGATGGTTAGTACCCGGTCTGTGGGGATACCATAGTAGCTTTGTTAGCTCTTGTGTTTTGTATCTCTCGTGCGGACCGAGTCACTTTTGGGCTCGTCTGATGTATGTTCTTTTGGTGATTTTTGATATATACAGGTTGGGGGTCCGCCTTAACCCCCCGCCGTGATGGTGTTTGAGGAAAAAAAAAAAAAAAAAAACCCTAAACCCTAAACCGTCCCTTTGGGGACATCCGATAAAATTGGAACGATACAGAGAAGATTAGCATGGCCCCTACGCAAGGATGACAACCCTAAACCCTAAACCCTAAACCCTGAACCATAAACCCTAAACCCTGAACCCTAAACCCTAAACCCTAAACCCTAAACCCTGAACCCTGAACCATCCATCCAAGCTGCTCTAGTGGCTTGGGAGTTGATATCAGGGAGCTTTCACTTCCTAGGAGGTCGCAGGTTCGAATCCTAGGAAGTGCAGATTTGGGGATTAATTTCTCCTTGAGCCTGTGGGCCCAGAATGACAACGAAGCGCACCTACGGGGTAAGACGCTTCACCTCCAACTGTTAGGTCGGGGGTCCGAGTCACATCGGAGGGTAGATGGGGAACCATCATCGATCCTCCTAAAAAAAAAAAAAAAAAAAAAAAAAAACCCTGAACCCTGAACCCTGAACCCTAAACCCTAAACCCTAAACCCTGAACCCTAAAACTTGGGCGATATTCGCCGCCGTGGTGATTATCGTTTTTGTAGAGAGATAAGATGTTTGGGGGCAGAGCTCTCCGTCGGTTGCTAAGAGAGAGACTTCAGTCGCAAAACACCGTTTCTCCAGTTTTGTCATCTCTTATTTCTAAGAAAGAGCAGGAAGCAGTTGGATCTGCCACCACCAAGTCCTGGAGGGTATTGGCTCTATGTGGGGCAGGTGTCTCAGGGTTGTTAAGTTATGCAACAATAGCATCTTGTGATGAGGCTGAACATGGTTTGGAAGCTGCCACCTATCCTTGGCCACACAGTGGCATTCTAAATTCATACGACCATGCTTCGATTCGCCGTGGTCACCAGGTGTATCAACAAGTTTGTGCCTCCTGCCATTCAATGTCCTTAATTTCATTCCGCGACTTGGTAGGTGTTGCGTATACAGAAGAGGAAACTAAAGCTATGGCCGCTGAGATTGAGGTAGTTGATGGGCCTAATGATGAGGGGGAGATGTTTACTCGTCCTGGCAAGCTCAGTGACCGGTTTCCTCAGCCATATGCAAATGAACAAGCAGCTAGGTTCGCTAATGGCGGCGCTTATCCTCCCGATTTAAGTCTTATAACCAAAGCTCGTCACAATGGACAAAATTATGTTTTTGCCCTATTGACTGGATATCATGACCCTCCTGCTGGTGTCACAATTCGTGAAGGATTGCATTATAACCCTTACTTCCCTGGTGGAGCTATTGCTATGCCAAAAATGCTTAATGATGGTGCTGTTGAGTATGAAGATGGTACACCTGCAACAGAAGCTCAGATGGGGAAAGATGTTGTCACATTTTTAACATGGGCTGCAGAGCCAGAAATGGAAGAGAGAAAACTGATGGGATTCAAATGGATATTCGTTCTATCACTCGCGCTTCTTCAAGCTGGTTATTACAGGCGCATGAGGTGGTCTGTTCTCAAGTCTCGAAAGCTGGTGCTTGATGTTGTGAACTAGATTCCTCAACTTCCGTGCTTGAGGAACAACTATCTGCTTGTCTTTGCGCTAGTTTATTCATGAACTGACAGTTTTTTTCCAGGCTACGGGCAGATTTGTAGCTCTTTCGATTTTGGTGGCGACTAATGTAATCTCACTAGCGAAAAGATTTCTTGTTTTTTTTTCCCGCTGCCAATGGAAACTGGTAATGTTTGGATTTCTGTATGAAAAATGAGATTTAGAGAGCGAGATTCCCTGAAAGTGAAACTCCATGTAATAACCGAATACTAGTGTACTATTTTTCTCAGTTCACATTCAATCATTAGTATGATTGATATGTTTTGAAGGCATGAATTTTCTTTCCCGTGATCCATTTTTTATAAAGTAATCACTCCTTCCAAAAAAAAAAAAAAAAAAAAAAAAAAAAACCCTAAAACTTGGGCGGAGTACAGGCCTATTAGCCTTTGCTATGTGACCAACAAGATCATCACCAAGATCTTGACCGCGCGTTTGGCGCCGCTGTTGCCTCTTGTGCTGGCGCCGAACCAGAGTGGTTTCGTGAAGGGTCGCTTGCTTTGTGATAATGTTCTTTTGGCTAAGGAGATGATTCATGACATCGGCAGGAAGATCCTCAAGAGGGCCCCATCGCCTAATCTAGCACTTAAGCTGGACATGGCAAAGGCTTATGATAGAGTGCAGTGGCCTTTTCTCCTCATGGTGCTTGAGAGGATGGGATTCCCACCGGGATGGGTGAGTATGATCAGACGGTGCATCTCCTCGTGCTGGTTCTCGGTTCTGGTGAATGGTTCCCCTGCGGGCTTCTTCCAGTCGACGCGGGGCCTTCGCCAGGGAGATCCTCTCTCCCCATCTCTCTTCGTCCTCGCAGCAGACTACCTGTCTAGGAGCTTGGACAGGCTGGTTGATTCCCATCCGGACATGGCGTACAGAGCTGTTAGATCATCGCCCACCATCTCCCACCTCTCCTATGCCGACGACATCATCATCTTCACCAGGGCGCATAGGGAGGCGGTTGAGAGACTCGCGCACTGCCTTGACCACTATTCGGCAGTGTCTGGTCAGATGGTGAACCGGGGAAAGAGTCACTTCTTCTTGCACCTGAGGTTTGAATCATGGGCAGATACGGTGGCGGAGGTCGGAGGCTTCCAGATGGGCGCGTTCCCTTTCACATACCTCGGGGTGCCTATCTATAAAGGTAACCTGAAGGCTGACTACCTCCTCGACATCCGACAGAAGATGGTTGACCGGATCCACAGCTGGTCCCACAGACACCTCTCTCTTGGGGGTCGTCTTGCTCTGATCAAGAGCACCCTGATGACTATCCCGCTCCACATCCTTCAGGTCATGGAGCCCTATGGGTACTGGTTGAGGGAGCTGGAGCAGATAATGGCCAGATTCTTTTGGGGCACCGTTGGACAGCAGAAGAAGATTCACTGGGTCAGTTGGAAGAATAAGATCTGCTTGCCGTTGGATGAGGGAGGCCTTGGCATCCGTCGCCTCCCCGAGCTGGTCACCGCTTTCAGCATTAAGCTCTGGTGGAGATTCCTCTCGCAGTATTCCTTGTGGGCGCAGTACACTTTGAGTAAGTATTGTAATCATCGTGGACGTGCCTTTGTTGCTCCTTGTGCTTCGCATGATAGTCCTATTTGGCGTCGTCTCACTGTCATTAGGCAGCATGTGCATTGTTTCATTAGGTGGTCCCTTGGCGAGGGGAAGATCAGCTTCTGGGATGACGTGTGGGTCGGGGATCGTCCCCTTCGGACCTATTGTCAGCCTGGGACTGCTCTCCCACCCGACGAGGTTTCTTGTTTCTTGCGTGATGGTACTTGGCATGATGATAAACTGCATGAATTGCTTGTTCGGTATGCTTTTCCTGCGCATGTTTTGGATGTTATTAGGGCTGTGCCGATTGAGGTGGGCGGTAGGGATGTGATGCGATGGAGTCTGACTGGTGATGGCGAGTTCTCGACGGCCTCAGCTTGGGAGCTCATCCGGACTCGGTCCCCTAGACACTTCGGCCTTCGCATGGTGTGGAATGTTGGGCTGACCCCGACTACCTCCGTGTTCATCTGGCGCCTCCTCCTTCAGAAGATCCCTGTTGATTGTCATGTGCAGTCCCGTGGTATTTCCCTTGCTTCCAAGTGTCTGTGTTGTGTCTCTTCTTCTTCTGTCGAGTCTTTACAGCATTTGTTTGTGTCTAGTCAGTCGGCGAGGTCTGTTTGGGACTACTTTGATGGCTGGTTTCCTGATATACGCACACACATTCACACGTGCACTGATATTGCACTTAGATTAGGTTTCTGGTGGAGGTCCTCTCACAGGGCTCCCACCTTGCACATCAGCTTCATTATTCCTTGCTTGGTCTACTGGTTCATTTGGACGGAGAGAAATAGCTGCAAGCATCGCAGCATTTCTTTTCGTGCTTCCCATGTGATTTGGCAGGTTGTACATCAGTTGCGGACTTTGGTGGCGGCGGGTGTGCTAGTCCCCCTTCATTGGCGTGGTTGCACCCCGGCTGCCGATTTCATGCCCATGGCTCCTCCTCGCCGGCGAGTTCTGAGGTCCTTGAGTGTTCTTTGGCATCCACCTGATGCTCATTGGGTAAAGCTGAACACAGATGGGGCCTTTTCTACCTCGACTGGACAGGCTGGTGGTGGGGGAGTGGTTCGTGGTTCAGACGGTTCTCTCCTGAGGGCCTTTTGCACTCCCCTTGTAGCCGCGTCGGGCTTTGAGGCGGAGCTTCTTGCTCTTCTTCATGGTCTGAGGATGGCTTTGGAGTTCTCATCACAGGTCTGGGTCGAGTTGGATGCAGCAGCAGTGGTCGCGGTGTTCACTTCAGACCGTAGGGGAGCAGCGGACGTGCGACACCACATGGTTAGCATTCGTCTTTTGCTCTCACAGTTGCAGACGCGCTTCTCTCACATCCATCGGGAGGGCAATCGAGCAGCGGATTTTTTAGCAGGTAGGGGGGTCCAGACCCCTGCCCTCACATTCTTCGATGCGGATACAACACCTCGGTACTTGAAGGCACTTGTGAGGATGGACCAGTTGGGCTATCCGAACTTCAGATTCAGGTACCGAGATAGATGATCGACTAGGTTTTTAGTTTTTTTATTTGTATAACTATTTTCTTCCTTATGGGTTGGTCACTTTTGGGCCAGCCATGGGTACGTATGTTTTGGTTCCTTGTTACATAGCTTTTTTGCTTGATTGATTGATAGATAGCGCCCGACTTGTGGGGCTGTCTTAGCTTGATTTTCTAGTTCAAGTCACTTTCGGGCTTGGACTATGTATGTTTATGACTTTTACCTCTAGCTTTCTTTTTTGCCTTAAAACATTCTAATAGTGTGGTCACACCATGCCTCTTTTCTTTTTATCAACAGACTTATAATTTCTCATTTCTCAAAAAAAAAAAAAAAAAAAAAAAAAAAAAAAAAACCCTGAACCCTAAACCCTAAACCATCCAAGCCCCTTGGCCTAGCGGTAAAGGGTGCTGGATACCGCGTCCATCCTGGAGGTCTCGAGTTCGAACCCTGGGTGGCGTAATTTGTCTTTCCTCCTTGTTATAGGAGTTGATTTGTAATTTCCTCCTTCATATATATGATATAAATATATGAAGTTAATTTTTAAAAAAAAAAAAAAAACCCTAAACCCTAAACCCTAAACCCTAAACCCTGAAATTATCCAACCAAGTTATCCAAGCCCCTTGGCCTAGCGGTAAAGGGTGCTGGATACCGCGTCCATCCTAGAGGTCTCGAGTTCGAATCCTGGGTGGCGTAATTTATCTTTCCTCCTTGTTATAGGAGTTGATTTGTAATTTCCTCCTTCATATATATGATATAAATATATGAAGTTAATTTTTAAAAAAAAAAAAAAAAAAAAAAAAAAAAAAAAAAAAAATTATCCAACCAAGTTGCTCTAGTGGCTTGGGAGTTGATATCAGGGAGCTTTCACTTCCTAGGAGGTCGCAGGTTCGAATCCTAGGAAGTGCAGATTTGGGGATTAATTTCTCCTTGGGCCTGTGGGCCCAGAATGACAACGAAGCGCACCTACGGGGTAAGACGCTTCACCTCCAACTGTTAGGTCGGGGGTCCGAGTCACATCGGAGGGTAGATGGGGAACCATCGTCGATCCTCCTAAATAACAAAAAAAAAAAAAAAAAAAAAAAAAAAAAACCCTGAAACATCCAACCAAGCTGCTCTAGTGGCTTGGGAGTTGATATCAGGGAGCTTTCACTTCCTAGGAGGTCGCAGGTTCGAATCCTAGGAAGTGCAGTTTTGGGGATTAATTTCTCCTTGGGCCTGTGGGCCCAGAATGACAACGAAGCGCACCTACGGGGTAAGACGCTTCACCTCTAACTGTTAGGTCGGGGGTCCGAGTCACATCGGAGGGTAGATGGGGAACCATCGTCGATCCTCCTAAAAAAAAAAAAAAAAAAAAAAAAAACCCTAAACATCCAACCATCCAAGCCCCTTGGCCTAGCGGTAAAGGGTGCTGGATACCGCGTCCATCCTAGAGGTCTCGAGTTCGAACCCTGGGTGGCGTAATTTGTCTTTCCTCCTTGTTATAGGAGTTGATTTGTAATTTCCTCCTTCATATATATGATATAAATATATGAAGTTAATTTAAAAAAAAAAAAAAAAAAAAAAAAAAAAAAACCCTAAACATCCAACCAAGCTGCTCTAGTGGCTTGGGAGTTGATATCAGGGAGCTTTCACTTCCTAGGAGGTCGCAGGTTCGAATCCTAGGAAGTGCAGATTTGGGGATTAATTTCTCCTTGGGCCTGTGGGCCCAGAATGACAACGAAGCGCACCTACGGGGTAAGACGCTTCACCTCCAACTGTTAGGTCGGGGGTCCGAGTCACATCGGAGGGTAGATGGGGAACCATCGTCGATCCTCCTATTAAAAAAAATAATAAAAAAAAAAAAAAAACCCTAAACCCTAAACCCTAAATTGTTTCAAAAAACCTACCATTGAAGTTAATTCAAGTCTTATAAAAAAATGGTGTTTGTCAAGTAATGATACTGTAATTTCGGCAGTTCATCCTCCTCTTCAATCTTTAAAAATTCAAGCGTATAAAGGAGAAATTATTGCAGACCCTTTCAAACAAACTAACAAGCCTAATGAAAAGGATCCTGCTGAAAACGAAGAATTACAGAGGATTATCCATCAAAATAATTATTCAAACCAAATTCTTAACACTATTGCTAACCAATTAGATAATATTTCCACCAAGAGTCCTTCACCAGTCAAACAGAGTATCCTGAACGATACTTCTAGACCTTTTTTTAAGAGTAATGATATTTTTAAAAATAAGAGTGTAACTTTTAACCCAAAGATAGAGAAATTATTAACAAAAATTTCTGAAAAACTTAGTGAGCCAAGTACCTCCTGATAGTTTCCTATCAAATATGATTTCTAATGCTACTTCAAGTAATCAACAAGGACGAGTAACGAAGAAGTTATGGGCTTCCGAATATTCCAAAAAATACGGTAATGGGCTGCCTAGGGCCTGTTCGAGAAAACTCGACGAAGAGATAATCAGATTATGAGAATGCCCTATAGTTTCCTATAAAATATGATTTCTAATGCTACTTCAAGTAGTCAACAAGGACGAGTAACGAAGAAGTTATGGGCTTTCGAAGATTCCTAAAATAGGTTAGGGGGCTGCCTAGAGCCTGTTTGAGAAAACTCGACGAAGAGATAATCATATTATGAGCACACCCTATTGTTTCCCATCAAATATGATTTCTAATGCTACTTCAAGTAGTTAACAAGGACGAGTAACGAAGAAGTTATGGGCTTTCGAAGATTCCTAAAAATACGATAGGGCTGCCCAAGGCTTGTTCGAGAAAACTCGACGAAGAGATAATCATATTATGAGCACACCCTATTGTTTCCCATCAAATATGATTTCTAATTATACTTCAAGTAGTTAACAAGGACGAGTACCGAAGAAGTTATGGGCTTTCGAAGATTCCTAAAAATACGGTAGGGGCTGCCTAGTGCCTGTTCGAGAAAACTCGATGAAGAGAATCAAATTATGAGCATACCTGATTGTTGTCCATCAAATATGATTTCTAATGCTATTTCAAGTAGTCAACAAGGACGAGTACCGAAGAAGTTATAGGGTTTTGAAGATTCCAAAGAATACGGTAAGGGGCTACCTAGGGCCTGTTCGAGAAAACTCGACGAAGAGATAATCAGATTATGAGCATGCCCTATAGTTTCCCATCAAATATGATTTCTAATGCTACTTTAAGTAATCAACAAAGACGAGTAACGAAGAAGTTATGGGCTTCCGAATATTCCAAAAAATACGGTTGGGGGCTGCCTACGGCCTGTTCGAGAAAACTCGATGAAGAGATAATCAGATTATGAGCATACCCTATTGTTGGCCATAAAATATGATTTCTAATGCTACTTCAAGTAGTCAATAAGGACGAGTAACGAAGAAGTTATGGGCTTTCGAAGATTCCTAAAAATCCGATAGGGGACTGACTGCCTAGAGCCTGTTTGAGAAAACTCGACGAAGAGATAATCAGATTATGAGCATACCCTATTGTTTCCCATCAAATATGATTTCTAATTATACTTTAAGTAGTTAACAAGGATGAGTAACGAAGAAGTTATGGGCTTTCGAAGATTTCTAAAAATATGGTAGGGGCTGCCCAAGGCCTGTTTGAGAAAATTCGACAAAGAGATAATCAAATTATGAGCATACCTGATTGTTATCCATCAAATATGATTTCTAATGCTACTTCAAGTAGTCAACAAGGACGAGTACCGAAGAAGTTATAGGGTTTTGAAGATTCCAAAAAATACGGTAAGGGGCTGCCTAAGGCCTGTTCGAGAAAACTCGAAGAAGAGATTATCAGATTATGAGCATGCCCTATAGTTTCCCATCAAATATGATTTCTAATGCTACTTCAAGTAATCAACAAAGACGAGTAACGAAGAAGTTATAGGCTTCCGAATATTCCAAAAAATACGGTTGGGGGGCTGCCTAGGGCTTGTTCGAGAACACTCGACGAAGAGATAATCAGATTATGAGCATACCCTATTATTTCCCATCAAATATGATTTCTAATTATACTTCAAATAGTCAATAAGGACGTGTAACGAAGAAGTTATGGGCTTTCGAAGTTATGGGCTTCCGAAGTTATGGGCTTTCGAAGTTATATTTCAAATATTATCTATTCGAGAAAACTCGACGAAGAGATAATCAGATTATGAGCATATCCTATTGTTGCCCATCAAATATTATTTCTAATTATACTTCAAGTAGTCAACAAGGACGAGTAACGAAGAAGTTATGGGCTTTCGAAGATTCCTAAAAATACGGTAGGGGCTGCCTAGGGTCTGTTCGAGAAAACTCGACGAAGAGATAATCAAATTATGAGCATACCTGATTGTTGCCCAACAAATATGATTTCTAATGCTACTTTAAGTATTCAACAAGGACGAGTAACGAAGAAGTTATGGACTTTCGAAGATTCCAAAAAATACGGTAGAGGGGCTGTCTGGGGCCTGTTCGAGAAAACTCGACGAATAGATAATTAGATTATGAGCATGCCCTGTAGTTTCCCATCAAATATTATTTCTAATGCTACTTCAAGTAGCCAATAAGGATGAGTAACGAAGAAGTTATGGGATTCTGAAGATTCCAAAAAAACGGTAGGGGCTGCCTATGGCCTGTTCGAGAAAACTCGACGAAGAGATAATCAGATTATGAGCATACCCTATTGTTTCCCATCAATTATGATTTCTAATGCTACTTTAAGTAGTCAAAAAGGACGAGTACCGAAGATGTTATGGGCTTTCGAAGATTCCAAAGAATACGGTAAGGTGCTGTTCGAGAAAATTCGCCTAGGGCCTGTTCGAGAAAATTCAACGAAGAGATAATCAGATTATGAGCATGCCCTATAGTTTCCCATCAAATATGATTTCTAATGCTACTTCAAGTAGCCAATAAGGATGAGTAACGAAGAAGTTATGGGATTCCGAAGATTTCAAAAAATACGGTAGGGGGCTGCCTATGGCCTGTACGAGAAAAGCCGACAAAGAGATAATCAGATTATGAGCATACCCTATTGTTGCCCATCAAATATGATTTCTAATTATACTTCAAATAGTCAATAAGGACGTGGAACGAAGAAGTTATGGGCTTTCGAAGATTCCGAAGAATACGGTAAGGGGCTGGCTGCCTATGGCCTGTTCGAGAAAACTCGACGAAGAGATAATCAGATTCTGAGCATAACCTATTGTTTCCCATCAATTATGATTCCTAATGATACTTCAAGTAGTCAACAAGGACGAGTAACGTAGAAGTTATGGGCTTTCGAAGATTCTAAAAAATATGGTAGGGGGTTGTCTAGGGCCTGTTCGAGAAAACTCACGAAAAGATAATCAGATTATGAGCATACCTGATTGTTGCCCATCAAATATGATTTCTAATTCTACTTCAACTAGTCAACAAGGACGAGTAACGAAAAAGTTATGGGCTTCCGAAGATTCCAAAAAATACGGTAGGGGGGGTTGCCTAGGGCCTGTTCGAGAAAACTCGACGAAGAGATTATCAGATTTTGAGCATGCCCTATTGTTGTCCATTAAATATGATTTCTAATGCTACTTCAAGTAATCAACAAAGACGAGTAACGAAGAAGTTATGGGCTTCCGAAGATTCCACAAAATACGGTAGGGGGCTGTTCGAGAAAACTCGATGAAGAGTTAATCAGATTATGAGCATACCCTATTGTTGCCCATCAAATATGATTTCTAATGCTACTTCAAGTAGTCAACAAGGACGAGTAACGAAGAAGTTACGGGCTTTTGAAGATTCCAAAAAATACTGTAAGGGGGCTGCCTAGGGCCTGTTCGAGAAAACTCGACCAAGAGATAATCTGATTATGAGCATACCCTATTGTTTCCCATCAAATATGATTTCTAATTATACTTCAAGTAGTCAGCAAGGACGAGTAACGAAGAAGTTATAGGCTTTCGAAGATTCCTAAAAATACAGTAGGGGCTGCCCAGGGCCTGTTTGAGAAAACTCGATGAAGAGATAATCAAATTATGAGCATACCTAATTGTTGCCCATCAAATATGATTTCTAATGCTACTTCAAGTAGTCAACAAGGACGAGTAACGAAGAAGGTATGGGCTTTCGAAGATTCCAAAGAATACGGTAAGGGGCTGCCTAGGGTCTGTTCGAGAAAACTTGATGAACAAATAATCATATTATGAGCATACCCTATTGTTGCCCATCAAATATGATTTGTAATTCCACTTCAAGTAGTCAATAAGGACGAGTAACGAAGAAGTTATACGCTTTCGAAGATTCTAAAAAATATGGTAGGGGGCTGCCTAGGACCTGTTCGAGAAAAGTCGATGAAGAGATAATCAGATTATAAGCATGCCTATGGTTGACCATCAAATATTATTTTTAATGGCATTTCAAGTGGTTCAACTGGTTACTTGCATAAATTTTTTAAATCCAATTAACTAATTTGCTAGTTTTAGTGTCAACAGGTTGGTTTGTCTCGAAAAACATGATCCGGTTAATTCTCGTGGACTGCTTATCAATTTAAAATTTATTTTAATGATAGTTTTTGATAAAATTGAGTTTTTCGATAAATTTAACTAGTAAAGATTTTGTTGGCTATCGTAAGAGATAAAACTTTTATCGTTTAATTGCGTTAACAATGATCCTTCACTATAAAAAAAACACGGCTTTTACTGGCGGAATTACCGACATCAAAATATACTTTGCTAATTAACGATGTCGTCCTATTCTTTAAAAACAGTTATAACCATTTGTCTTTTAAAATTGGTAAAAGACAATTTGTATAAAATTAAATATTTTTAATATCATAATTACGTATATGCGTATTTTAGTTTTAGCAGCTTGAGAATGGCAGAACCCCTAATAAATTTGATTCTTAAAAGGTTTATTAAATAAGTATATATACAAGTGAAAAAGAAAAGAAGATTATATATATTGACCGATTCACCCATACAAAGTATCATACTTACACAAGCTTGGTCTTTTATCAAAAACCAATAAACCAAAGCACAAGAGGAATCGGAATCGGATCCAAAACAATCTCACCATACAGTAATTAATGTTAACCTCAAATGAATCTTCCAGAAGCGTACATCTGGTCCAGAAGGATAACCATCCCCATAGCCACCTCCGTGTCGAATCCCGGCTGCACCTCCAGCCGGAAAACGTCCTTGCCAAAAGCTACCCCCGTCACGGCGGCCTCCTTCTGCCTGATCTCAGCCACCCGCCGGCGCTTCTCGTCGTACACAGCGCAGCACCGTCGCGAGTACGACCCCTCAATCTGGTACAGCGGCAAGCTCTTCTTCTGGAACACGTGAGCCAGGCACCGGCTATTGAGGAGGCTCACGTTCTTCCTCACCGTGAACCTCGGATCCTCCACCGTCTCGCCGTCGAAGATCAGCCACGTATCTCCTAGGCTCAGTCTCTGCAAATCAAATCAACATTTAATTTCATTGTACAATACTAATTAGCTAGCTAGGTGTTTTCAACTTTCAATTATATACCTTGCGGCGGATGGTGAGGAGAGTGGCGCCGGAAGCGTCCATGAGGATGATGTGGCCCTTGGTGGCGGCCATGTAATTGTCGACGCGGTAGACGAGGTTGCCGTGGGGGTCGAACACCGTGAAACCCTCGCAGTTGAGAAGGAGAGATTTCTTCCACACGGTCAGCACCACCGGATCATCACCGCTGATTTTGCCCTCGTCGGAGGAGGAGGCGTTTGGATATATCTTGGTCATGCTTTCTCCGTGATCTCAAGTCAATTGAATAAACAATGGTGTAATTAGAGATGGATTTGCTTGAATGGGGAGTTGTATTGTATATATAGTTCATTAAGGTTATTATGGCCACACCTCCAATCTAAGGAGTAGTAAAGTAAAGATTAAGACCATTTTCGCCTTGGCCCCTCCGTCCTACTACTATTTCCATTGAAATGAAATTTCATTATGCCATTCAAAGAAAAAAGTAATTAGAAAATACTCCTATAAGTTATCTAGTGCGTTGTCTTTTATGCACTACGAGAATTTCTTGCACAGAGATTCCTTTCGGATAACATAAATTTGAAATCTTGTAGTGTATTAAATAGGTGTCACGCATTCAGGGTCTTTGGACAAATTCATTTCTTACCATAGGTGGAATTTTCTACAAATTAGATATAAAATGACAAGACTTTAATTAGCTACAAAGCTGACAAAATTACATATTACGTTAGTCTATTTTCTACACTTTATTTTCTAGTAATGAGAAATGCCCTGAAGTGGTTCAAATTAATCTTATCAATCTACTTGATTATGAACCATACTAAATAATAATGTTGCTTAATTACGTAGTTGACATATGATACGATATTATCTGTGTAATTCCTATTTAAAAAGTGAGCAAGACTTGGTGTATGTATATTGGTACTTGCTAGTGATGGTGATTGTTGAAGTAATATCCGAATAATGTAGCATAATGATTTTTTAGGAGAATAAAATGGCAATGGGCGGGCTATGAGTGGTGGGGAATGGTTGACAGAAAAAAAGTTAGATATGTAACAAATAGCCGTCCATTTTCTCGTTGGCCATATATTATCATATAATTAAATACACCTAAATGCAGGGCAAAGTATTAAGCTGCTATCAAACCAATTAATCTTAATTAATTAGTTTATGTGGTTGAGGACTAATTTGCGGTGGGAATAACGACACGCCACACAATTTATCAAACCTCAGATATTTTTCTCGTTCTCAACTATGGTAATTTAATACTTATTACATATTGGGTTGGTCATTTTATTATGTATTTTGAGTTGGTAGACTATCTCACAATTATAGACTTTTTGTGATTGGGTTTATTATTATATATCAACAGAGTTGAAAAGATTTCCCACTTAAGTTATAAGAGTGAATCTGAAAATTGTAAGAATTTAAGTTATAATTAAATTGAAATCGACATATACGGACAACGTAAACTTTACCGCAAAATTATTAAAGTAGTAAGAGAAATAAAAAATATTAAGATGTTATTAGTTGAATGCAAAAGATAAGAGGAAAAGACTAAAAAAAAAAGAGAAAAAGTGAAGAAAAATAATGGTTCGTATTTGAAAAAAGAAAAATATGGAGTACTAATTTTATCCATGGGCCAAATGAAAAAAAAAGGGACTATTAAATTGTTGATGGATTGATATGAATTATAAGTATTAAAAATAAGATATAAATTCATGGACAAATATCCTTGACATTACAAACTATTCAAAAATATCTGAAAAAATGAGTCTTGTATTAGTAATCCTAGGGTATACCGCATCGTACGCTTGGTCCGATAGACGAAAAACTGGAGTGGGCTTTGACAAGTAATAGGCATGCAAGAGCGAATAAGCCTAATATGGAGTAGTATGCTATAACATAGAGATTCAAAAAATTATTTTTGGCTCCTAACACACATGTGAAACTTTTTTCCTATAATCGCAAAAGGAGCTGAGGCCACCACACATGTGACAATGATTAGTCAAGAAAAGATTATAAAATCGATTCTTGTAAATATAAATTTTTATGCAGTATATAATTGAATGATATAACTAGATTGTATATAGTGCATTGCAGATAAGATTTGGCAAGTGTACATATAATACATTGCATGCAAAGTGTCGTGGCAACGCGTGTCACCGCTTTAATTTGATTAACTAAGCACAAAAATGGGTGATGAGGTTGTGAGAAGTGAAGGTGTTGGAAAATGGAGAAGCAGGATGATGAAGAATATGAATGGGAGAAGCAAAAGGAGTGGGGTTGGGTGATGGATGCAGGAAAGAAGGTGGTAATGGCCGGTGTTATCATATCATCTGCTCCGGTGCTACTTCCGCCCTTACTCGTTGTTTCTGCGCTCGGGTTCGCTGTCTCGCTGCCGTCCGGCGTCGTTTTGGCCTCATACGCCTGCACTCACAAGCTCATGACCAAGCTGCTGCCTCCTCCTCCTCCTCCTCCTCCTCCTCTTTCTGATTATGATTTTGGTGTTGATGACGATGACGATGACGATGACGATGGTGATGGTGAAGGTGAAGGAACAACAACAGCTGCGGAGGTCAAGATGAGTGAGGACATCAAGAATCAGATTGAAATGAGAATTGAATTGGTGGACGATGAGCTGAATCATGATAGAGTTACAGAATCACGAGAGGGGGGAGAGATGAGCAGCAACTCCTCTTCCACTGACAGTAAAAATATTCTAGTGGAAGAGGAAGAGGAAGAGGAGGAGAATCAGGAACGAGAAGAGGAAGCAGAGGAAGGGAAAGAGAATCAGGAA
Organism: Salvia splendens; assembly: GCF_004379255.2. NCBI lineage: Eukaryota > Viridiplantae > Streptophyta > Magnoliopsida > Lamiales > Lamiaceae > Salvia > Salvia splendens. The sequence goes on along the minus strand of NC_056044.1, from coordinate 35,117,849 downwards.
CAAGAAAAGGAAGAGGAAGATGGAGATGAGATAGAGGTTTTAGCTGTACCAGGGCTAGTTTTGAGGAATGAAATGTATCACGTCAACAAACCTGCTGTCAATGGTAGAGTTAATGCTCATCAAACTGCTTTACTTATAAATAGGTATTTTATACTAGCATATAACTTCTTGTTTTCTCTAGTTATTGATCCCAAGATAGATGGTGACAATTTGAAAGAGGGCAATGGAGTAAATGGTGGTGGTTTGCATTCTCGTGGGGTTAGTGCCAAATTGTGTGCTTTTATTTGTATTAGCATGATTTATTAGTGAACAAGGTGATTTGATTTTGTTGCAGGAAGTGATTAGTGAGGATAAAATTTGGGAGAAGATAGACGCAATAAGAGTTATTGTAGGATTCAAGGTTCCAAAGCGTTCCTCCTATGTGGAAGAAGTTAAGGCCTTGTATCTCTTCACAGGCATCGAACCACCAACACAAGATCAGTCTCATCTTGCACACCTTAACTTCCTCATGTCTGTAATCGGAGTGAAATGACTTTTCCAATCTCAACTTGATTTACTTTTGCCTATTTCGCACTTTCTTAAATCATAAATCACACCATGTCAATGGTGAAAACAAAATTCACTGTTATCCAAGTTCAACAGCAAAATACTCGCATTAATATGATGAATTCAATTCTTTATCAGAAAATCTTCCAAAATAACCAAGTCCTCTGGCCTTCTCATGACCGTCTCTTTACTATTTATGGGCTTCACTGTCCTTTTCACTCAATCTCTTAAGTAAGAGATAATTGTACTTTTCCCTCTATCTCTTAACTAAACTGTCCTTTTCACTCAATCTCTTAAGTAAGAGATAATTGTACTTTTCCCTCCATCTCTTAACTAAAAGACAACTATAATTTTCACTCCATCTCTTAATTAAGAAACAGCATCTGCATCCTTCCATCTCTTAATCATCTCATCTCTTAACTATTCATTCAATTTCATTTTTTTTCCTTTTATTTTCAACAAATTCAATTAATACAAAATATTTTATTAAATAAAATAAAATTACACCTTAAAATTTAAAAAAAATAAAAAATCACATTAATAAAATTTTAAAAAAATAAAAAATGCATAATTTAAAATCTTCCGCTCACCCTCTCTAAATTTAAAATCTCAAAACTCAAATAAGCCGAAGAAAGAGTTGTCTAATAACGATCATGTGCGTCTACTGGTTGCCAAATTTTTTCCAAATGTGCTTAGGGCTGGCAAAATATATCGAAATACTGAAATACCGCACTTACCGTACCGAAAAAATACTGAAAATACCGCATTTTTCGGTACGGTATGATACCTTACCGTTAGAATAAGGTACGGCAAAGGTATGAATTTTGCATATACCACGGTATACCGCAATTACGGTATATACCGTTAATAATTATATATATTTAATATATTTATTATTTATAAAATTATACTCCCTCCGTCCCCTAATAGGAGTCGTTGTTTGACCGGGCACGAGTTTTAAGAAATGTAAAGAAAAGTTGGTTGAAAAAGTTAGTGGAATGTGGGACCCACTTTTTTATATTGATTTTATAATAAAATGTGAGTGGAGTGAGTTAGTGGAATGTGGGACCTACTACCATTTATGGTAAAAATGAAGAGTGACTCTTAATGGGGGACGGCCCAAAAAGAAAATTAGCAACTCTTATTCGGGGACGGAGGGAGTAATATTTAATATATTTATTATTTATAAATCAAACAAGTATGATTTGCGGTATACCGCAACACGGTACGGTATACCGCAATGTCGGTAAGGTAAAGGTTTTCAAATATTGACATACCGAATTTTCGGTATACCGCAATGCGGTATACCGAAAAATTCGGTAAGGTATAGGTATGACATTTTCTCATACCGCAATTTGCGGTACGGTATGCGGTATGACATTTTCGGTGCGGTATACCGTACCGTGCCACCCCTAAATGTGTTCCATTAGATCCTCCTGGAGTTGGGCGTAGGCGGTAGAATCATGTGTCCTTGCCCAAACAGACAACCGCTCTTGCATAGACGGATGCAATCCACTGCGAGGCGGACTACTTGCGGTAGAGCTTCCCGGGGTTTCAGGGTCGAACCAATTTCCCGCCTCAGGTCCTTCGTCGGCGACAATCATGTTGTGCAAGATTATGCACGTATACATGATGTCGACCATATTCTCCATAAACCACGTACGAGCCGGGGCTTTGATAATGTTGAATCGAGCTTGGAGAACCTCGAATGCTCTCTCCACATCCTTGCGAGCAGCCTCTTGCTTCTGCGCAAAAAGAGCATGTTTTTCGTTCATCGGCCTGTTGAACGTCTTCACGAAGGTTGGCCACTTCGGATAGATGTCGTCGGCAAGATAGTACCCCATTTTATACTGTCGGTTGTTAGCGATAAAGTTGATGGCCGGCGCTTTACCATCCAAAACTTTGGTGAAGAGATCGGATTGGTTGAGCACGTTGACGTCGTTGTTCGATCCGGGGACCCCGAAATACGCCTGCCAAATCCATAGCAGGTAATCGGCAACGGCCTCGAGTATAACGGTGGGGTGGGTGCCTTTGTGGCCGCTCGTGTATGACCCCTCCACGCCACATGGCAATTCTTCCATTACCAATGCATGCAATCGACGCCGCCAAGCATCACGGGGAATCCGTGCACTTGTTCGTGAAGTCGGAGCAGAAACTGACAATCTGCGGTGCTTGGCTTACGGAGAAATTCGTCGGTGAAGGCTGCTCGGACGCCTTTGCAGAAGTTCATCAAACACATTCTCCAAGTGTTTTCCTCAATGTGCAGGTATTCATTGAACAAATCCGCCATTTGTCCAGTAGCAAGCTGATGGATTGCTACAGTACATTTCTGGAACGTCGTGTGACTGGGACGGTGATACGGGAATATCTCTACGAATATCCCCAAATCTCTCTTATTTAGTTTAGTATTGATTTAGCATATATTTCTCATATATTATTATGATTTTTATTTTCTTGTTCTCTAAGTCAGGGTAGTCTTATAAATAGGAGGCATTGTATTCTTCCCATTCAATCAAGAAATATCATAATTTTCCTATTTTTATATTCTTCTTTATTTTCTCGCAACCCTAGTCTGGAGCTGATCCCGGGGAAAGCCCGAGACGTACACTTTTATCCCTCCGTCGTCGACCTCTCGTCGTCGCCGGAATCTTGTTAAGGGAGTGCACCATTAACAATTGGTGCTTTCATTGTCGTACTCATGGCTCGTTACACCACCGAGGATATCGTTTCCCTATGTGACCGGATGACGACTTTCTGCAATAGATTAAACATGAGATTGGACGCGATGGACGAACTTGAGCTGCCCGTATATCAACAGCCATCATATTCATATCCACAAGATGGGCGACTCCACCCACAACACCTCCCTACCAAGCCCGTCAGCCCACTTCCTGGGACCCGCCATGGCTGCGCCGGGAAACTGCGTATCAGCAACCATCGTCCTATGGGCCAGATTTGTACTCGCCACCACCGCCCTCTTGTTGGGACCCGCCAAGGTTGTGCACGCAGCAGGGATACTCACCATATGATCAGCCTTATCAACCGCCTCAGCAGCCACACCACACCGCGCTCAGACAACCCACTTGCTGGGATCCGCGGCCTATCCAACAACAACAAGTGGGATCCGCGGCCTATCCAGCAAGAACAGCTCGGATTTAAGCTATACGATCAGCCCCAGGCTCAACAGACTTATTGTTGGGAACCACCACTAACAGCAACCATCGCTGCAAACCAGCCCCACCAATACTACCAGCAGCCGCCACCACTATCGCGATAAAATTGCCCGCCATGACAGCCTAGTCTAGCACCGCCTTTTGAGCTGCCGCCACTGCCAGTGACAGCGCCACCATTGGCCTCTGATCTGCCTCAACAAGCTGCAGTTCCGAGCTCAATAAAGGAGTTAGAAACAAATATGCATGAATGTGAAGAGAGAACGAATATTCAAGTCCATGTTGATGAGCACAAGGCTGCATCAGGGACAAAAAAAAGCATGAGCTTGAAGTAGGAATAGAAGATAGGAGAAGGTTGTTTACGGATGAGCTTGGATTAGAATCTGAAGAATTGGTTCAGACAGGAGGTGCTGAACTAGGTGCATTTGTTGGAGATGAAGTTGCATATGTCATTCCAAAAGGTTTGACAAAAATTGTCGTTCTCTATGTGGATTTGCATGTCGGTGATGTTGCAAGTATGAAACATCAATCAACATTGCTCGACGCTGATGCACGGTTGATCCCTCCGCGCATTGACACACATTGTTTGAGTATTCTTGAATGCGTTGACATGCTCCCCATTGTAGCCCTGGAATATCATAACCACAATATTGGTTCGAAGTCTGCCATGACTCGTATCCAACACGGTCCTCCATTGGTGATTTTGGAGGGATATGATGAAGGAAGATGCATATTTACTGGGTGTGATTTTGATCCAGGAGGGGAGAGCTCGCCAAAGCTTATGTTCGCGTCGCTCTTCGTTGTGTCGTGGTTCCCACCTTGAGGACAAGGTGGATTTTAACCGCGGGGGAGTTGATACGTTTATTATTTGTATATCTTTTATATCTTGCATTATTATTTAGTTGCATTATTTAGCTAGATATTTAGAGAGTGCATATCTTTTTCATATCTTTTGTCTTGCTTATTAAGTTAATATCCACTATTATAAATAGTGGGCATTGTTATTCATTTCATTCAATCAAGAAATATCATAATTTTCCTATTTTTATCGTCTTCTTTATTTTCTCGCAACCCTAGTTTGGAGCTGATCTCGGGGAAAGACCGAGACGTCCACTTTTATCCCTCCGTCGTCGACCTCTCGTCGTCGCCAGAATCTTGTTAAGGGAGTGCACCCTTAACAATTGGTGCTTTCATTGTTGAACTCATGCAAGATTGTCAATCATGTGTTCCCTGCCAACGATAACGGAGCCGGTACTGTCGCCAGCCGTGGAGTCACCTCCCCTGGACCCAATTAGATCGATGTTCGAACAGATGATGGCCGGTATGGCTAAGTTACAGTCGCGCATGGATGAGTATGATCTTCGTCCGTCTTCGTCGCGACCACCTCCGTTGCCTGATCCGGACCCCCATATGATCTCGTGGCACCCGATCAATTGGATGGGCAGCAGCACTCCTACCATCAGCCGCTGCACCTGCCCTACAACGAATTATATGGACAGTCGTGGTACCATCCCTACACCGACACTGATCCGTCATGGGGTAACTCGTTCAACTACGGACTTAACCCTTATCAGCAACCAGGCAATGCCGGACAGCCATACCAACATCCCCACAACCCTCATTGGTGTTCGTCGGCATCGCCTGAACAACTACAGCTGTCTCACACCCGAAGCCCGACCTGCTGGGATCCACCACAGGCTCGACAGCCATACGGTTGGGAACCGCAAGCTCGTCCCCTCGAAACTTTAGAATGGCAGCGTCCCCAGCATTCCTGCAACCAAGATTCTGAGCCCTTCCGACAGCCGCAAACCTCACGCCCGAGTGCACATCCCTGGCAACTTGATTGCACGATGTTTTCTCCACTGAGTAACCACAAGTCAGTAGCGCCGCTGCCCCCTGCTGTCCCACAACCACCACAGTCATGTCAGCTATCCTGCGGGCCTCCAACAAGTCCCCACCATTCAGCAACAGCCCCGTTGCCTTCTGCTGCGGCTGTCCCTCCACCAGTTGTTATTTCTCTCTTGGGCAGCCCCGATGTTAGTGGAGCGGAAGAGGAATTGTTGGAAGATGAACCGCCCCAACCCGATTACACCCTTACGCAGCCGATACTTGACTATCTGTTAGCGGCCCCCGCCGTATTTTGACACGGTTGGAAACCATGGACCGTCGCCTCGAGACAGAAATGGATGCACTTGATCATGATGCGTCTGGTGTATCGCGTCCTTCTTCAATTGCTCTGCTTTGTGATAATCATGGAGTTGAGGAGGATAGAGATGCAAGCCTTGACCACCGACGAGTTCCATCTTTTGAGAAAATATATCCATTGTGTGGCTCTGATGCTTTCTTGCCGGTTATCGAAAGGGATTTCAAGGTTTTGCTTCAAGGAAATGTGCATGACTGGTGGGATATTTTGAAGTTGAGGAAGATGATGAACTCTTCTTTGTTAAAAGAGGACAGAGATGGTTTCTATGTGGAATGTGGATTTGCATATCATAATGTTACAAGTATGAATTATCGTTCAGCATTGCTCGACGCAGATGCACGGTTGATCCCTCCCCGGATGGACAAGCGTTGTTTGAGCATTCGTGGTTGCATTGACAAGATCCCCGTTTTAGCATTGAATTATCACGAGCCCGCCTTGGTAATTTTTTATGGAGATAATGAAGGGAGACGCTCAGGTGTGCGTTTGAACCAGGAGGAGATAGATCTCGTCAAGCTTATGTTATCAGCGACTCTCTTCTGTGCTTCTTCATGTTTCCACCTTGAGGACAAGGTGGATTTTAACAGAGGGGTAGTTGATACGGGAATATCTCTACGAATATCCCCAAATCTCTCTTATTTAGTTTAGTATTGATTTAGCATATATTTCTCATATATTATTAGGATCTTTATTTTCTTGTTCTCTAAGTCATGGTAGTCTTATAAATAGGAGGCATTTTATTCTTCCCATTCAATCAAGAAATATCATAATTTTCCTATTTTTATCGTCTTCTTTTCGCAACCCTAGTTTGGAGCTGATCCCGGGGAAAGCCCGAGACGTCCACTTTTATCCCTCCGTCGTCGACCTCTCGTCGTCGACGGAATCTTGTTAAGGGAGTGCACCCTTAACAATTAGTTGATACGGGAATATCTCTACGAATATCCCCAAATCTATCTTATTTAGTTTAGTATTGATTTAGCATATATTTCCCATATATTATTAGGATCTTTATTTTCTTGTTCTCTAAGTCAGGGTAGTCTTATAAATATGAGGCATTGTATTCTTCACATTCAATCAAGAAATAACATATTTTCCCAATTTTACCGTCTTCTTTAATTTTCTGCAAACACTAGTTTTGGAGCTGATCCCGTGACGTCCACTTTTATCCTTCCGTCGTCGACCGCTCGTCCTCGCCGGAATCTTGTTAAGGGAGTGCACCCTCAGTGGAGAAAACAACATGCAATCAAGTTGCCAGGGATGTGCACTCGGGCGTGAGGTTTGCAGCTGTCGGAAGTGCTCAGAATCTTAGTTGCAGGGATGTTGGGAACGCTGCCATTCAAAAGTTTCGAGGGGACGAGCTTGCGGTTCCCAACCGTATGGCTGTCGCACCTGTGGTGGATCCCAGCAGGTCGGGCTTCGGGTGTGAGACAGCTATAGTTGTTGAGGCGACGCCGACGGACACCAATGAGGGTTGTGGAGCTGTTGGTATGGATGTCCGGCATTGCCTGGTTGCTGATAAGGGTTAAGTACGTAGTTGAACGAGTTACCCCATGACGGATCAGTGTCGGTGTAGGGATGGTACCACGACTGTCCGTATGATTCGTTGTAGGGCAGGTGCAGCGGCTGATTGTAGGAGTGCTACTGCCCATCCAATTGATCGGGTGCCACGAGATCATATGGGGGGTCCGGATTAGGCAACGGAGGTGGTCGCAACGAAGACGGGCGGCGATCATACTCATCCATGCGCGACTGTAATTTATCCATACCGGCCATCATCTGTTCGAACATCGATCTAATTGGGTCTAGGGGAGGTGACTCCACAGTTGGCGACAGTACCAGCTCCGCTATCGTCGACAGGGAACACATGGGTTTCGTACGACCTCCAAATGATTGACAATCTGACATGAGTTCAACAATGAAAGCACCAATTGTTAAGGGTGCACTCCCTTAACAAGATTCCGGCGACGACGAGAGGTCGACGACGGAGGGATAAAAGTGGACGTCTCGGTCTTTCCCCGGGATCAGCTTCAAACTAGGGTTGCGAGAAAATAAAGAAGACGATAAAAATAGGAAAATTATGATATTTCTTGATTGAATGAAATGAATAACAATGCCCACTATTTATAATAGTGGATATTAACTTAATGAGCAAGACAAAAGATATGAAAAAGATAGGCACTCTCTAAATATCTAGCTAAATAATGCAACTAAATAATAATGCAAGATATAAAAGATATACAAATAATAAACGTATCAAACGGCCAACGGCGTCAAACCCTTCTTGGAAGTACTCTTCCCGGGCTGCCAATGTATTTGCGATATGCAGAAATAGCCATTTCCGCATGCGGAAACGACAACGGAAGTAGGTTTCTCCCCATACCGGGTTCTCACAGAAGTAATCGCGTACCAACCTTGCGGCGGCTTCCTCCCGGTTACGATGGATGTAAATCCGGCATCACCTTTGAGGCGCCGCGGCTTCCTCCTCCTCCCTACGTCGATCTTCTTCTAGCGATTCGTCCATTATTTGACGCATTTGCTCAAATGGATCCATGAATGGATTAAATTTGGGAAAAGAATAATGTTTTGAGATGAAAATTTGAGAGGAAAGAGAGATAATTTGAGAAGAATATATGTGTGTTTGTGTGTATAATGAGAATGAAAGAGGAGTATTTATAGAATAAAAAAGAAAAATAAAAAAAAATTACCGTTCAACTGTAATATTACCATTTTTTATTTTTTTATTTTTTTATTAAAATCGAATTTTAAAAAAATGATTTATCGCGTCAGCATGACGACGCCCACTCGCTGGCCGGCGAGTGGGCGTCACGCCTAGCGCCAACGCGCGCCACATGGCGCTGGCGCGTGGCGAGTTGTCTCGTGAACCTACCCTCCGGGATGAGACAGGGGACAAGACGGAGGGTTGCATCGGCGTCTCGCTGCCATCTTGTCTCTCCGAGACGAGACCGAGACGGGGGCGAGACGCGTTGCGGATGCTCTAAAAAGCCACCTACAAATCATGCTTATCCAACATCAACGCCTTCGTTCCTGGTCCCTTGTGGATTGCCAAGCCCTGGCTCCAGCTACAGGAGCAGCAGGCCTCTGGTCATCTCGCCACCTATCACCAATTCGCTCATCTGTCCTGGACCATTTGTCAACTATAGAAGCTAGAGGCGGGGCTGTAACCTGCCCACCACCCTCAGGCGGGATTTGCAAAATCCACTCAACTCGCGCATTTAAGTCTTTGAAAATAACTCTGACCAACAAAGTGAATGGATGCAACAGGAAATGGCCTGATTGTCAACACAACACAAAGCATAGAGAAGTAGCTTAATTCAAGCTTTCGAGCCACCTCTTTTTGGAAATATAACTTGAGGTGTCCCAAGTTTGTTGGGAAGAGAATGTGTGAAGTCCCAACCTTTTGGGAAGAGAATACCATTTGTAATATAGAGTTCCAATAAGTATAGTTCCTAGGTATATTTATATCTAGAGTCCTATAAATACCTATGTATTTTGTATCAACAACAACAAGACAAATCAATCACAATGTAGTCTTCAAGAGTTCATTAGTTTTATTTTCCGCATTTTACTTTTCAACATGGTATCAGAGCAGGCTCGATCCTTGCATGGATCGATCTGTCTCTATAGAAAAAAAAATGAAAACCCTCTCAGAAAAAAAAATAAAGGAAGGAGGCAGCCAACTTTGCTGGGAAAGCATTGGAGGAATTTATAAGTATAGATCCAAGTTGGTGAATCTCACTAAAGTACTGCCAAGTTTTTCAGAATCTGGCTAGGGCTCTCGAGAATGATCTTTCGGAAGTTGATGGCTGGAACTCTGCCCGACGGGAAGTTCTTCACCAGCAAAGTGACGGCATAGCAAGACCCGATGGATGAGGTTGCTGCTCTACTAGTGACCAACCGTGGTGGAGATGGCAACGGCGAGAAGCAAGGTTGGTGGCTGAACAGCGCTGGCAGCAACGGCGTTTTCCCGCTGAGTGAAAGAGCTGTGGCGCTAGACGGCCGAAGCGAACAATGCGAATGACGGTGTTGTGTCACCGGGAAAATCGGTGGGGAAATCAGAGGTGGTGACCTCACGAGGCCCTTGTTCTGGCGAATTGGAAAAAAAGGAGATGAAGTCCCTGACAGCAGCAACGCGCACAACCGCTATCAAGAGAAGAAAACAGAGGAGTAATCCTCGGTTTGTCCGGCCGAGGGGGAGAGGACTACCACAGCCGGAGAAACCAGAATGAGGCAGCTCGTCGGAAGGAGGAGACATGACTGAAGTTTACGCCTTCAACTAGGCTGTAAACTAGGGTGTCGGAAAAGTGTTTCCAAATGGAGGTGCTAACTAAAAGTGTATTGGTACCGATGAACAGATTGTTGCCAAGAAGAGAAATTCAGGAAAGGAGTCGAAGCAGTCGAAGAATTATCCGGTAGAGGGGGGGAGAAAGTACACTACCGGAAGATTCGTCCCCAATTCTACCAGCCATAGTGGTGCGTGCAGCCAGTTAACCGGAGAATAAAGCAATTGCGAAGGAGGCGCGGTACACGATTGACGATAGAGTCGAGGCTTGGCAGGAATCGGTGAGGAAATCTGTCGTGATGACGGCAAGAGGAGAAAGTGAAGTGAAAGAGTGATCAGAGAAGTTTCACTGCCGGCTATTGGTGATGCAATTTGTGAAAGGACGACGAGCTGCCGATCTAGTAGCCGAGAATAAGAGGCTGCCCGGAAAAGGGGAACACAATGCCGAAGAAGCAGGTGACCGGAGTTACAAAGGATGTCGTGTCGGTGATGGAGAAAAGATGGCCAGCCCTGATGAGGAAGGAGAAGCCGAGACTTCCAGAAAGGGAGCCGAGAAAGCAGTCTTTGATGTCGAAGTGCACTGGTTGCCTCACCTATATCAAGGTCGAGAAGGCCACAGTCGACGAACGACAATCAGAACAAAGGAAAAGACGAGTTATCCGGCTGAGAGGGCGAGATATTGACCAACCAGATGACTCGTCTTCAAAACAGAACCACCGGTGGAGAGAATCTCGTTGAAAGCCTTTTCCCAGACACAACCATATGATCATCGATCACTGCTTCAAAAAGGTAGACGTGCCGGAGATGGCCAGCCCCACCAAGAGAGGAGAAGCTACTTCCGGGGGCAGCCTGGAGTGACTACAATGAGAGAATTACAGAGGACGAAGGCGGAGCAGCCAACGTCCTGAATAGCACATCGTCGTGAAGATGCAGCGGAAGAGATCCCGCTGACTGGAGGAACAACGAGATTTGGCGGCGATCCGAGAGGTGACCGCCCTGAAGAATGTCGAGGAGGAACCGAAGTGAGATGTGATCGGAGAAATCTCATCGTCAGAAAATGAGCAGAAGCTCCACGAAGTTCGGACGTTTTTTAGGTTTCAAAAAAGAAGTCAATTTGGGCCTAGTGGTTATTAGGCTCAGGAAAGAAGAAATGGAAATAATGAGCTCATTGGAATGGGCCGAGAATGGTCTAAAAATGGCTCCTGGATACGAGCTAAAACTGTCTAAGATGGCTCCTGGATACGAGTTAAAACTGCCAACCAAAAATTGAAAAGTTCTATGACACGGGTTAAAACTGTCAACAGAATATTGAAGAAACTCCTTGAAATGAGTCTAAACTTTCAATGATAAAAATCTCCTTGATAAGAGCCTAAACTTTCAATGAAGAAAAATGAAGAAGCTCCTTGAAACGAGTCTAAACTTTCAATGAAAAAAATCTCTTTGATACGAGTATAAACTATCAATGATGAATTGAAGAAGTTCTATGATACGAGCATAAACTGTCAATGAAAAGTGAAGGACTCCTGAATACGAGTATAAACTATTAATCAAAGTGAAGATCATGCAAGTTAAGTGTCGAAAAACTCGATACTTAACTTGAGGGGAAGTGTTGGAAATATAACTTGAGGTGTCCCAAGTATGTTGGGAAGAGAATGTGTGAAGTCCCAACCTATTGGGAAGAGAATATCATTTATAATGTAGAGTTCCAATATATCTAGAGTCCTATAAATACCTATGTATTTTGTATCAACAACAACAAGACAAATCAATCACAATGTAGTCTTCAAGAGTTCATTAGTTTTATTTTCCGCATTTTACTTTTCAACACTCTTCTTCACGCAGCCTTCTCTGTCTCTCCTCTTCACTTTTCAAGAAATATGTTATTTTCCTCTTGGCTTCCCTTTCCGCTTTCCGGGACCGGATAATATTGCTGAATGTATCTTCTCTTTCCTGCCTAAGTCTGTCATGTTCAGCAGACCAAGTAATATGCCCATTATGCACACATAGTGACATGACCAACCCAGACCATTTAGAATGGGCATTGATGTGAGGAGGCATTTTATCAGAGATGAGATTCAAAGTGGGAGAGTGAAAGTGGTGAAAGTTTCAACTGAGGACAATGCGGCTGATATGTTAACCAAAGCTCTGCCAGCTACCAAGTCCAAGGTGGAGTTTGTTGGAAGATGTCCATGCAAAACGTTGAGCCAGAGCAATGAGTGGTCACAACTCTTTCAAAGTGCATGGAATGAGCCGTTGGGATGTTGTGCGAGGGGTGATACAAAACTAGCCGTTGGCTAGGGTATGTCAGTTAGTTAAACTTCTAGCTAAAGTAGTTACATTATATACTCACACACACAAGCCTCGTGCAGTTGTAACAAAAACGCACATAGAGATTGAGGGATAGCTTAGCTCTTCTTGGAATTAGTAAGAGCGCCCAATCTGTGAGCTTCATCTTGTAAACACGAGTCCAATATAGAGTGATTCATCTCCTTCCGTGGATGTACGTTTGTACCAAACCATGTAACTGCTGCATGTTGTATTTCTTTTGTATTTTCGACCTCCATCAAGTTCTACTCCGAATGGGAAGCATGGAGAGAACCCTTTCTTCATCTTCATTTCTTCTTACTATAGTGCGGCTCCACTTCATTCCCTATGGTTGATCTTCTCTGTTTTGACATTTGTGCCCTCCAAAAAGGACGTCTTCTAGAAGCTCGTCCTTCCTCTTGTTCGTCCTCTTATTTGTGTCTCCTTCTGGTCATTTTGGTCCAATTTTCTCCATTTTCTCTTGTCTCCCTCTCGACACTTCTTCGTCTGCGTTCCTTCCCCTTTCTTGCACACTTAGCAACTTTTCGGGCACATAATAACCTTGAAAACGCGTCAAACTGACCAGTATCCATTGCACGAAACATGACTCATGATGAATCTAACTAGAATGATAAGGACTTGATAGATATAGAGACAGGAACCCTACATCATGAAGAACTTGAGAATTAGATCTGGATATACTCCTACGAATTAGAAGAGATCAAAATTCTCTTCTACTCTCCCATGAGAGGAGGCGCAACCTTTAGTGTAGGAGGATAGGGCAAGATTAGGTTTTCTTGTCTCATTCTATCACCTTATATAGTTAGTATTGTAGTGGGCTAGGTTAAAGATTCATAGAGGTTGGACTTAGTCAACGCATTGGATATGTCCTAATTATATTAATTAACTCATAATCTAATATATATATCCAATGAAGTATTTTGTGTCACTACATTAAATAATATTGACTTCTCGTTCAATCCCAAAATTACGAGTAATATGGGTTCCATTTGATTTATAATATTTCACAAGCACCTCTTGGTGATAATACCACACAGGCATACGAATCAATGTAATAACTAATAACATAGTTGTCATACACTAGCCATTTAATTATTACTACCCAAAATATCATATTTAATGGGTACGAAAATCTCGCAAATATTGATAAGTCAAAGTAGCATCTGATTAATGACACATGTCTTATTTTACACACAATGGTTAAGAAATGCTTCTATGCTTCGTACTCAGTGGTGACCTCGGAACAGAAGATTGGCAGATTTCTTCACCAATCATCAGATCTCTTACTTTGTCAAATATCAATTTTGCCTCTGCAGCATTGACAGTTGACACTGTGACCGTCTGAGACAATAGCAAAATTCGGGAATCAATTTCATCAGCAAATTTTGTATCAACCGAGTTGGATCTTTATTTGATGGAATTCTGAATTTAGTTAACTTCTTTTATGTTTAAGAGCATCTCCAGTGGGCGGACATCCCACTAGGACATCCACTAGGACATCCCAAAAATACCTCTTGCCACGTCACTAGGACTTCTCATCCCACTGCCACGTCACTAGGACATCCCCTGCACAATCCGCCCTTCCCATCGCCCTTCCCACTAGGACATCCCGCAATAAAAAAAATCATACATTTACAAATAAAACAATTTACATTTACGGAAATAAAATTTGACCGAGAATACGAACGGGACGAATGAAATAAAATTCAACGAGCCATAGAGTTTTAAAAAAAAAAATTAAAAACGGGACGTCCGACTGGACGCCACAATGGCGGACGTCCGCCCGTCGCGCCGACGTCCGAGGACACCCGACGTCCGTATCCGACCCTAAACGCCACAATGGCGGACGTCCCGGTCGCCCGTCGCGACGTCCGACCGGATGTCCGACCGGACGTCCGCCATTGGAGATGCTCTAAGTAAACTTTTATTTGTTCTATTTATTTTTAAATTAATTCAGTTGCAATATCAACTCCATTTTTCCAATTATTCTTGAGTTGATATTGCATTGAATTAATACTAAATAAATTAGGAAAAATAAAAAATTAAATTTAGCTAACACAAAAAAATTAATTAAATTCTAAAATCCACTAAAAAATTAAACCAAAAGCCTAAAGTGATTACTACTACTCCCTCCGTCTCACTTAAGATAACACGTTTTCCTTTTTAGTTTGTCCCAACTAAGATGACACATTTCTTTTTTTGGAAACTTTATCTCATCAATTAATACACTCAACCACTCTTTCTCACTCCTATTAAAATATTCATCTTTCTTTCTCTCTTTATTTTAATACTTACACCTACATTTTCTCCCTCCAACTAAACACATTAATCAATAACTCTTAAAATCATGTGCCGGTTAAAAAATGTGTCATCTTAGTCCGGACGACGGCGAGAGTACTAGTTATCTAGTGCATTCATATGGAAGTTATATAAATTCCGACAGTCGGTGAATTCTTTTCTGATCATGCCATCTGTTGGAAAAAGAAAAGGTAAAGAGAGTTAAAAAAAGCAAGAAAGAGTAGACTCAGAGCTACTTTGCTGTCCATTTCCTAATCGAACCTGTTCTTCGTTTTCCCCCACACGGAATCCAAATCGCTCCATTCAATTGTTGGTAGCTGGAATATGCAATGGCATGCCCTTCCAATTCCTTGCTGTACAACGCCACTCTTTGCTCCTGCAACCCCGGCTACCTCTTCAATCGCACCTCCAACGCCTGCGCACTCTTTTCCGCGGAGCCACCGTTTCTCCAGCTTAGCAGCGGCGTCAGCTACGGCTCTGCCTTCACCTTCCCCTCTGCCATATTCTCCTTCGACTCTATTAAGAAGTTCACGCAATCGCAGGCCGTATTTCTCGAAGCCACGCTCGTCATGCTCCTCTGCTGGCTCGCCTTCTGCCTCCTCCTCCGCCTTTTCCCCCTCGGCTCCGACGGCCGCTCCGCCGCCTTCAAGATCCGCTGGTGGATAAGCCGCCTCGACGTCGCTTTTGCCACCCGCCACTGGCTGCACGATCACCAACCCGTCGTCAAGCGCAAGACCGAGCTTGGAGGCTCCTTTTCCATTGCTAGCTGGATTCTCTTCATCGGTTTGTTTGCAGCGTGAGTTCTGCTCTTTGCTTTTTACTTGAATTCGACAATCAATTTATGGCACAATTAATCACGGAATTTAGGCTTTAGGTTGCTCTATCAAACGATATCAAAGCGAAGTGTTGAGGTGCACAGTGTCAGAGCTGCCAATGCGCCTGAGTTGGAGTCATTTTTGAACGATTTGGAATTCAACATTACTACTATTTCAAGTATGAGCTGTGCTCAATTGCGCGGTTTGGACACTGTTGTAACGGGGAATCCTTTCTTCATTGATCAGAGATCTTTTCGCCTTTCCACCTTTGCAAACTACTCTTGTCTCAACACCAGCTCAGGCCCTACCATATCCATTCGCTGCAGTAACTGTCGCCTTATCAGGGACTTCGCCTATATCTCGTGGCATTTTGTTGATCTTCCCAACAATCCGGCCACTGCGGTTGGCTTTCAGTTTAACCTCACTGCAAAGAAAAATGAGAGGAAGAAGCATTTGAGTTTTGTCAGTGGAATTGTGAAGAATGCCACCGACTTTGATGACAAACCGGTTACATATAGAGGGGCTGTGCCAAACATTCTCAAATTTAATTTATTTCCTAGACTTTACCGCAATTTGCACGACTTAAAGCTCATCCAGCCCCTGTTTCATGATTTTCTTCCTGGTTCGTCTTTTAGTGAGGTAAGTCAGCTTCAAGCATCGCTCCAGAACTCTAGAGATGGACTCATCAACACTACGTTGGTTGTCAATTTCCTATCTTCGTATATTGTTGAGGTTGACAATCAAAATATTTTAGGACCCGGTGAGTGGTTTCATCATATGTTCTCGTCTTACACTTAATTTCATTGGAGCCTGCACTGTTAGGTTCTTCTTTGTGTTTGTAGCTTCCACTTTTTAACTTGTACTGGTATGGTTCTTGAGATATAAGGTATAAGCGTGTTAGGTTTCAATATCTATCTGTGATTATAAGCGTGGGTTAAACTAAAGCAATTGGATTACAGTAACTAGCCACCATCTTTAAAGAAAGAGAGAGATAATTCTCTGGTTATTGCTTCTCCGATTTGACAAATTCTCTCTTCCGTCAATAATTTGACTACACTTTCTTTGTCCAAATCTGCAGTGAGCTTTCTCGCTAATCTTGGTGGCCTTTATTGCATAAGCCTTGGTATTTTTTTCTGCTTCTTGGTCCAAGTATGTTACATTTACCCTATATTTGCTGCTTTAGTACTTCTATTTTTGTTTTCTTTATAGGCTTTCTAGTTCTACAATCTCAACAACTTGAGAGTTTGAATTTGAAGGTTAAATTTTTTTGCTTTCCTCTTATAGCTTTCTTCTTTTTTTCTTTTTCTGTCTCATTTACAGTGTGAATACAGAATCCAACGGCTCCGCTACGAGGATACTATAATGAAGAACATTAGGAATCGCGGAAAAGCCCAAGATCATTGGGAAAAGGTGAGCTTTCTAACTCCTATAAAAGCATTAGGAATATGAAGGGTTAATTGCCAAGTTAATAACGATATCAGTGGCAAACGTTCTATTTGTTGCAACTGATTGCACATTCCCTAAATTTGGATAAATGAAACTGAAATGAACTAATCTGAATGAGTTAGTGCGATGCCATTTTTCATGTTACAAATGCCAAACTCAAATAGAGTTGGGTTTAATGTAGTTTTATTTTCCGGATGTACATTATATTGCAAGATTTGAAAATTCACTATTGACATTGCTAAAAATTAATAACAACAAAATTGGTTAAAGTTGACTAGTTCTTTTGCATGTAACTCAAAGCAAAAAAAAAATTTATGTGGTCGGTTATTTTTATTGATCCGAGTGTTTTAGCTAAGTTCCAAGTTAATATTCTTTTCTCGAACTAAGTTTAGACTTTTTTGTCTTCACATAGTTGAGAAAATATGTTAGATACACTTGGGGAGCTTGCTCACTGGATGACTGCAAAAGTGAGCTAAACCAAACAAGTTGCACTGGCATTATGACGAAATCATTACATCACCGTGAATCGTCACACAAGCAAAGAGTGCAGGATAGATCTAATGCAGCCAGTCTTAGCAATAAGGTAACCTTCCTGAATGAGAAGGTAACACGTGATTCTAATTTGACATATCATTTCTTCTCATATGAGTGACAAATCTGTAATTCAAGGATGAATGGCTGCAGAAAGTGGAGGCACATAATACTCAAGATGTCGGTTCATGCTCAACTGTAGATCCAAAAAACCTAGTTGGGCAATCGTCCTTCTCAATATGCAAACCAGTAAGTTTCTATTACTTCTGTTTTTTTTTGGTGCAGGGAACTAGTTTTGGTGTGTAAATGGGATGGCACTAGGCTCATGAAAAACATGTTTTCTTTTGTTATTATTTGTGCAGTTCTTAATATTAGTTCTTTAACATCTAGTTTTCCATATTAGCAAGAGAAACATTGGTGCACATTATAATATGGAACTGAGGTTTACCTTTTATAGAAATCCATAGGGGGCCATTAGACTTATATATAGTGGTTAGAGTTCTCTCTTTACACCAATGTGAGATAATGTTAGATATTTTTGTTTCATTTGCCACTGACCTTTTCTCCTATTTTGTTTTCTGTATATGCTGTTAATGCCAAAACAATGATTTATGTGCTAACTTAGCTGATATAAATAATCTCTTGTTAAAGCTATCCTCTTAGCATCAAGGTGTTATATTCAATGTTTCATGTGTATGACATGAACTTTTAAGTCTATTTTGGTAATTATGATATCCTTCTGACTAAAAATTGCTTCTATTGTCTGAACCTATTCGATAATGCTTATTAATTCTATTATTTCTAACTTCAGGAAGAGCCGTCCAATGGAAGCATAGACTGTAAGAGCTATGAAGGTAAATTCTTGATAACTAGCTTCTTATCATATTCTTGTGATTATTGCCTCTAATACATCTGAGCTGTGCGAGTATTTTGTGTGGATATGTTTCTTTGCTCTTTCATTTGAACAGGTTTTGAGGAATAACAGTATACTCTTGTGTCATGCTAGAAGTCCAAACATAGTGTTAGGAACTTCTAGATCTAGATTTAAGTGCACAAATAGGGCATGAAGGAATAAAGAGGGATGTTTTATGAATTCACATCACCTAACAAACAGAGATGTTATACCCATAAAGGACATCTTTTGGTATTTTTGAGTCAATATTTTACCATCAAATGTGGATAAAGTTTTATTTGGATATAAAGATGACTATATAATAGTATACCTTTTTATGAACTTCTGTTTTCTGTATTTGAACTTGGAAGTTACTATATGGATTGATTTATTTTGCTGATAATATGTGGTGTGTTTGCAGGTTCAAGCAGGAAGTGGAAGAAAGATAATGGAGTAATGGTGAGGGATAAGTTAAAAGCTGCCTTGGCCAAAATGGAGTCGGCCTCTACAGTAGACGATGGGGCAAAGAGTGTTTCTGAATAGTCCTGCATTTGATAGTACTGTATTTCAAGTTTAGAATTGCAAGCAGAGTAGAACTCGTTTTTTCGTTCTTTCTTGTCTTGATAGTACAATATTTGTTGAGAAACTTCAATTTGTAACCTGATAAAAAGAAGCATTTACTCAAGAGCCTTTGATTTAAGATCATGATACTACGATCTATATTCAGGAAAAACAATATCAAGAGCAATGCCATGTTATTCTGTACAACAAAGTCCCATGCTGATTCCACCAGTTAAGATAGAAGAAACCTACCCAAATAGTAACTCTTAAACATGCAATAATGTAGTCTGTGATACAATACCACCAAACAACCAGTTTTCTTTTGATGGTTGCGTTGCTTTTTCCATGACCAAGGATCGTGAAGCTGCCCTCAAGCCGGTTTGCCATCAAATGTCCTGTCAAATCTTCCAGCAACTAATTTTCTAGTGCTTCATACTACTGATATGCGACAAAACAGAATATGTCAATCTTATGTGCACAAGATGTTTGAAGAACATCGGTTTCTTGTTGTAGAATTACCTGAGGTCAGCAACCAGTTTCCTTGTTTGATAGATTGACATCCCTTCGTTGCATTCTTAAGGCATTAGCAAACAACCTCTTTGCAGCTCCCATATGCTCCTGTCTTAAATGGTTGTCTGGTGAGTTACTCTTCAGCTCTTCCAAGGAGTCCCCGCCTTTTGAGTTGTTCTTTTGCTGGGGTTCTTTGCTTGAACCATCATTCACTTTAAATTCACCAGATTTGTCTATTTTTGAGATCGCATATGCCCTTGGGTGTTTCCCAGAGAGGGGATTTGTTTTTATGTTGTTGCTAGACATGATGTCGCTCTTATCAGTGTGCTTGATCTTCACATCCTCTACCACCAATTCTTCACATTCCTTAGTGAGCTCATGCTTTGCACCCTTGTCTGCTTGGCCAAGGGCACGAGTTATCATACGGCGAGCAACCACAAGATCTTTTTTTGGTCTCTCCTTTATCAGGTTACTATCACATGCATCTTCTGAAAATATTCTCTGTCTTGCAGCAAAATAAGCTGTTTCTCTCTCATCCAGAGAAGGTCCGCACACAGGATCAACTTTCTGGCCTGGGAAAACCAGAAAAATATTCCAACTTCAAGTCCATTTAAACAAACCGGATAATGCACTGCTAACATGATAAAATCACAATTGAAAGAAATAACTAACAACTTCAAGTGATATCTCGATCTTGTACAATTATTTGTTTACTACCCACATAAAATATGAGGAAGAAGAAAGACAAACTTTCTGAAACAATACTCATGAATCACACAAAGTACAGAACTTCAAATTTCCAAAGTTCAAACAGAAGCCATTTTTCTTCTTTGTGGACTCTATTCATCTGTTCCACGTCAACCTTCCACATATCTTCTTTGGAAAACCTTAATTTGCTTCTATTCATATCACTACATGCAGTCTATATGTTTTCCTATTTGACAAGGATAATCAAGTCTGTAATCAAACACCCACCCCATAAATACTTAATACATATTTTATTTTCGTCCTAAAAAGCTTAGAAATGCTACTTAATCCTTTCAGGAAAAAGCAAGTCATGTATTTCAAAACCACTCAGCTTCTGAATCATTAAGTCAAGTTATATAACTCTTCTCCATAACCATAAGGATTAGTAAAGTCACAGTTGAGTTTACTTATGCCATAACATTCTGGAAGTTTACTTTTTTCTTTTCTTTTTCTAAAGCCTATGGATATGCTTTCCAAGAGAAATAAATTTGAAATAGCAAGAAACAGAAGCAACACCATAAAGCACTAACTGTATTGATAGTACTTGTTCAAATGTAAGTATGTAACCATAAATTTATATATATTTTAGTCATTTGCACACACAGGAATGTGTCCTTTCACTTCAAATCTAATCAAGAGTTTAGATTATACTATGAAAACGGTTATTCTGTAGAAGAAAGTAAAATTCGAAATAGCAAGAAACTGAAGCAACACGATGAAG
Source organism: Salvia splendens (assembly GCF_004379255.2). Taxonomy (NCBI): domain Eukaryota; kingdom Viridiplantae; phylum Streptophyta; class Magnoliopsida; order Lamiales; family Lamiaceae; genus Salvia; species Salvia splendens. The sequence goes on along the minus strand of NC_056044.1, from coordinate 35,096,787 downwards.
CAATTAGTCAACATTCCGTGTCAGAATGAAATAATTTACCTGGCAAAACTTCCTTACGCCTCAATACATCATAAGACATTGGTGTCTGCATTTCACCATACTGCAACAACAAATCACTCACAAGGATGCCTGGACTGCAATTGTCATATCATCAAATTACATAATACCAGCAGGTGTGACGCAAATTCTAGATTATAAATTAAAACACATGGGAAGACAATTTCTATTACACGTGCTTTTTAAAACATATCATAACAACCACATTAAAAATCACGATGTAACAATTGCATGTAATATATTCTGAAGTGCGACCACTTGTTAGACCGCCATGAGCAGAAATTTTGATAAAGTAATTTATCGCATTAGTTCCTCTTTCGGAAAACTTTCTGATCCACTTGAGATTAGTCACAAAAAATAATAATTTTGAAGGCTTAAGGAATTGGACTTGGTAAATGTGTTTCTTAACTTTAGTTGTGATTGAATATGAACTGAATAATTTAATCCTACCAAAATAGGGCAGAGAAAGAAATAAAAAGAGAATCTATTTTAGCCTCGGTTGAATATGAACTGAATAACTTATGAGGATTGCAGCACAAAAAGCATAAGGCTTGGATATCAAACATTTTCCTCTTCATCAAACATGGGCCACCTTCTGAAAATCTAATTGTACTTAGCCTGACATGGATCTAAAATGCATATAATTCCAAATGGAAAAATTGATAACAGAATCAATCTAACTAAATGCTAAAATATTTTTAAACTTAACCTACATTGATGTCTCTGGGCTTCTCTCCAACACTAAGTGCCTGTCTTCTCCTTCTCCAACAGAGTGATGAAAAAATCTAGGTAACATGATTGCTACATGTCATATTTAGTGAGCCAAAAACTCATTTTTCTCAAGGTCCAGATAAGAAATGCAGTAGAATGAGTCAGTAAAAATTGCATGAACATAAATACCCAAATATTTCTGCAAGACGGTGTACAAGCAGGCGGTTATATGAATTCATAGGTTCCAGCTCGAGCACTCCATCTAAACTGCACATGTAACATTTTCTTCACCTTTAATTTTCTGAATGGAGCTTAAAATTCCATTCAGACATTAAGTAATGGAAATGTAATCAGTAAACATTATGTCTGTGATGTAAAAAACCAAATTGCACTACATGAACAAAAAATAGTTTGAATACACTTGTGAGCATTTTATCATAATTGTTGGGAAAAATATTGAAGTGACGATTGCGAGATTATTACAGTGCTTGTGGAGAATGCGGTGCTCATGAGATACTTGGTTGGGATACAAAGCTTGGAAATATAAAATTCAAAGACAGAGCCCAATTAAAAAGGATAATGCACAGAATCGATGCATCCATTTCCCCTCTAGAATATTGTTATAAGTATCTATTGGGCCACAACCACAAATACTAAGAACAGCCTTTATAGTATCATAGCATCTGTTAGCTACCCACAACAATCACCTTGTATCATCCTGAAGATAATTGACTAACAGATCTTCCACTGACAAAATTAGATGCTTGCAAGGATAATTGTCCTTAACAAGAGAAGCCAACTCTTCAACCTGCACAGTACTAGTGAAAGTTGAGCACCAATCCAAAAGGAGATTAAATTTCAGTGCACATGCACAAAAATGAGAAGAACATTGGAGAAATAGCTGAAGAAATCATCAAGTCCATGTATAAAAATTAATTCTGTTGAATAAAGGATATCTTTATAAGGTGAGTCAAAACATAGAAGTCTCAGTATGCTACCTCATATGCACATCTAACACACATGAAGACAAAAACTAACACTTCCAGTGCAGTATTGTATTGGCAGTTTGACAGTTGACACACAAATAGAAGTGCATAATAAATGATCAATTTTTTTTGTTCTCTGTGAATTCCAAAGCAGTACAAACGTTCACTGAGTATAGTGACAAAGTACTCACACCAATCTGTCATTAATTTCCAAACAATTCGACTAGCACAATCTCTTTAAAATTTATCGTTTATTGGCTCACTACTAGCCAGTTGAAGAGAATGAACATTTCATCAATTCTAATGAAAGCTAGAGCAAGGAAGAAAGTCTAACAGGTTAAAGAAAAATCAACAGAATTATGTGAGTCGGGCAGCCCCAAATCACGAGGATAGAATTTATGCCCCAGCTATTGCTAATGCAGCTTGCAGGATCATAACAATTCCGGAGCTAGTATTATCAGCAGCGTAGGTTGACTATAATCGACCAAAAAAGGTTGTTTTCTGAAACAGAACAAATCGTTTGGTTCATGTTTTGTAACGTAAAAAAAATTCCAATTAATTTCAACATATCTTGATGAGCGTAGCCCCCTCCCCCAAATAAATAGATATTGACGGAAAGAGAAGAAAGAAAGCGGCAAAAAGGAGCAAGTAAGAGTAATATGCGGATGAGAAACATAAAAATGAAAGAAAAAAAGATGGAAAAGGAGGGAAATAGAAGCAGAAACCATGGAGAATTGAGCGAGAGTCATCACCGCCGTCTTCAATCTTACAATTAGCCTCCGCTTCCGCCGCTCGCGAGCTGCCTCTCAATTTCTGACTCTATACCAACTTATGCCATATTCAATTTCCCACCCCTTTAATATCTGTATTTATTTATTGCTAAAACTTTTATTATTAAATTATACTCCCCACTTAAGAAAAATAAATAGGGAGTAAATAAATAGGGAGTAAAATTGAAGACGGAGCGCTCCGCCACTTGAGATAAAAGAAAAGAAAAGAGGCGCTGGCAACCGTCCTCGATTGCCCCCGGAGCCATCACGGTCCTTCCGCCGCCGCCGCGGTAATGGTTAACTCCCCACGGCACTGCATCCATTTTATCTGATTTCAAATTCTTCCCAGTGATTCTACTCCCATTGAACTGCTCACATTTCACAAAATCCTTCATCGTCAAAAATCATCAAGATTCAGGGCTCTCTAAAGGGGAAAGTCTGGGATGATGTCGGCGGCGGCTTTCATGTCTCACAGGCCTCTCAGTGCATTCAAAACTTATCAGCTCTCCAATGTATTGTCTTGTTTTCCGCCGGTTTCGTCTGTTTCTTCGTTGTCGTCTTCTGTTGGTGCCGAATATGCTCCAAGAAATAGAAGAATGGTTTCTTGTGCTTGCGTCGCTCCGCCTCAAAATTACCAGCCTGATAACTTTAAAGTATGCTCTATCTTTCATCAATTCAATTTCTAATATTTTTTTTCTTAATGAATGAGCTGAACTTAGTAATCCATGGCTGTTGATGTGATCTGAAGTGGATATTTTGATGGTATTGGGTTCATTTGGTTTTGTAACTGCTTTTATTCAGCTACCTATAAGTTAACTTCAGCATGATCCATCGTTTCAAGATCCTTGTTTCATTGCATTTTTGTTTGTGTTTGTTGCTTCTATTCTAGATAGGCAGTGTAAATTTTGGAATTACAAACTTTTAAAATGTTTTGATGTGTGATAGGTGATGACAAATTTTCAACTTTTAGGTGCTTTTTTCGGAATGTAATCATGTACTCATGTGGAAACATACATTTCTGTTCATTATCTCCAGGGTGCTCACAAGATATATAATTCGAGCATCAACGAGGAGGATGAGGATGTATCTGATGTACTCATTGAATGCCGAGATGTCTACAAATCCTTTGGGGAAAAGCACATACTAAAAGGTGTGAGCTTTAAGGTGATTTTCTTATTTATGCTTTGATTCTGTAAAATGGTTAATACATTATCCAATGTATTTGTTGTTATTTCAACTGACCAAAAGATAACGATTTTACCATCATGATGTTAGGAAGGCAGGAACTTTTGTAAGTGGTGAATTTTAGGCCAGTGGAATGTTTAATCAATGGGTTGTCACTTGAGATAATCCATCTTGGGCTACTCATTATTGGTTGTTATTTGATAGTTTTCTAACTAACTATATTTTGTTAATGAATGTAAGAATAACTTTAGTGAATAAGCTTGTGTTGCCACAAGAACCAGGTCATTCATTCTCAGTGGATACCACCTTAACATTGACAGAGTCAATTTCTTTTGTAGATTAGGCATGGAGAGGCTGTCGGAATTATTGGCCCATCTGGGACAGGAAAGTCAACCATCTTGAAGATTATGGCTGGGCTTCTTGCTCCAGACAAGGTAATTCTTCAGGTTTATTCCTTTCTTTTGGTATAATGCCGTACGTTTAACTTTACTATTATTGATAGAATCTACTTTAGATGGGTATTGACTGTCTTCTTGTGGTCAATCATTAATTATGAACAACTAGGGGGAGGTATTGATTCGCAGCAGAAGACGACACGGGTTGATCAGTGATGAGGAAATTTCAGGCCTAAGAATTGGCTTGGTGAGAGATAACATTGTTTGCATCTCCTGTATTATTCAGTGACTCCAGACAGTTCTTGAATCTGTTGCCCATGGTAACAGGTTTTTCAGAGTGCGGCACTGTTTGATTCTCTCACTGTTTGTGAAAATGTCGGGTTTTTGTTGTAAGATGTTTATCTTTGTAATTAGATTTTGCTTCATTGTTAACAACTGCATTTTTTAGGTATGTTTTATATTATATCTCGAATTTCTGTGACAGATATGAAAATTCAACTATGCCAGAGGATAAAATTGCCGAACTCGTCACTGAGACTCTAGCTGCTGTTGGACTAAAGGTATGTGGTTAATGACCATGTCCATATAGCTACTATCTAAGCTTATCGAAAAGCATATATATAGGGGAGCATTAGTGTGCATCCTTCTGACACATACTTCCAACCTCATGCTGCCATGTGGCACGTAACATTCAAAATTGTAAATGATACAATGCAATATACATTAGTGGACGCTGAAGATGGATTTCCGCATATTGCATTATAGATATAGACAGATTGCATTGTAGATAGTTTAATGTTGTATTGTAGACATAGACTGTGTAATTTGCATGATAGACATAGAGGATTGACATATTCATTTCTTAAGGTGGAGGTAGTTTAAGAGAAATCTTTGTACAGGGAGTTGAAGATCGATTACCTTCAGAATTGTCCGGTGGGATGAAAAAGAGAGTTGCCCTTGCTCGTTCCATCATTTTTGATCCAACAAAGCATGTGATTGAGCCTGAGGTATTATTTGTTCACCTTTTCGTGTCTACCAAAGAAAATTCAGGTGCTCTTCTTACACACTGGTTAAGATTTTATATGTTTTGGCTTGTACATTTTTGGTGCTTCAAGGTCATAATATGCAATGTATTATCATGAAGTACAATTCCATTTGCACTATCCAAGTAAAAAATATCATCATTTTTTTAGTCAACCATGATGATCAGTGTAAGCGTCCTTACGTATGGTATTTATATTCTATTGACATCATGCGTGTTTTGAATAGGTGCTCCTATATGATGAGCCAACAGCTGGTCTGGATCCTATTGCATCAACTGTTGTTGAAGATCTCATTCGCTCGGTTCATATGAAAGGTAAGGATGCACTTGGGAAGCCTGGGAAGATTGCATCCTATGTGATAGTCACTCATCAACATAGCACAATCAAAAGAGCTGTTGATAGGTAGTGGTTATTTTCTAGCCTTTTGCACAACTTCAGCTACTTCTTCACGTCCTAATACTAATACCATATCTAGGCTGTTGTTTTTGTATGAAGGAGCAGTTGTTTGGCAAGGAATGACTCATGAATTCTCCTCCTCAACGAATCCAATTGTTCGACAGGTAAACGCCAACTCTTTCATATTTGTGTGTAAAGGTTCTGTTGGCACAATGTCATGAATCGTAGATGTATACATTATATCTCGTGGGAAAGTTGCTGCTCTAAAACTAATACTTATGGTTTAAATAATGATTCTCATACGTGAATTGTACTTTCAGTTCGCATCGGGGAGCTTGGATGGGCCAATTAGGTATTAGGTACGACAAGGCCCATATCCGTGGCAGACAGGCAGAGTTTTCTTAGCTAGGCTATTTGACAATTTCCATCTCCATGTATTTGCCCTACAACCCCATTTGTAGAATTTAGAAAGTTGAGTTCAAAGGAATTTCATAATTTCATTTTTGTGGTATCAAATGATGTTTTCCATTTTATTTTTTAATCCAGCTTGTTCTTTCACTTTGCACGGTGATGGTACCATTTGGTGTAGTATCCAATCCCATGTTTCAAAATGGAAGTAAAATTTGATGCTATTCTTTGTGTGTTTGTGTGCAGAGAACACGTGGTACTAAAAGAATCTCACTTTACCTAGATGATTTTGAAATGAAAGCACCAACCCAAGAAGAATAGCATCGAATATATGGATTGCAGAGTGCATTAAGCCTCAAGTAGGAATCTAATGCTCTTAATTGATGATGTAAGAATGTTCTTTTAGGTTATAGGGATCAAGAATTAAGCTGGCTTTTGAAGATTGTTTTTTGTGCTATGCCAATTCTCTCTCAATTGAAAATGGTCAAGATAGAACAAGCAGGAATAGCTTTATTTACAGAAACTAAATCTTGTGAGACATTTATGTTGGAAGCAAACACAAGGTGCTACTTAATCTTTTCTACCATAAAAATCAGTAGTTCTTGGTCTGCAACATATAGTTTCTGGTTTGACCATAACAACAAAGCACAATAACACCTGCATAGAAACTAACAAAACTAGTTACACACAAAATCTTCACTGAAATCAGTCCCTGCTCGCTCCCATCTCTCAGTAGCATTGAAGGCCGTCTCTTCCCATCGCATGATGATTCCTCGAGGCAGAGGCCTGGGTTGCCTGCAAACGCCCCAGGAAACCTCCAGTAGCCCTGTCTCGTGGGGACAATGCCGGAGAGACAGTTATACGATATATTCAACAGCATTAAGTTTCCAAGACTAGATATGTTTTCTTGAACTGGCCCTGAAAAGGAGTTATGAGACAAGTCTAGCACCTCCAAACTAAACATCTTCCCCATCCCTGCTGGAATTTCACCCGCGAGGAAGTTATGCGACAGGTTTAGATACTCCAAACCTTGCAATCCAAACATCCCTGCTGGGATTGCCCCTTTGAGTGCATTATCTGAGATGTCAATCCCACTTCTGCTTGTTAGCTCGTAGTCGAACATCACTTCATTTCTAGCAGAAATTACTACAGAGACCTGCATTTCAACATCTCTAAACTCTGATCCACCATAATCCATGTGATTAAAATTTGAACTAGTGTTGAAACTACCATCTGGTATGTAGCCAGAGAACTTGTTGCCCAGAAGATTAATCGTCTTGATTGCTTCAAATGTGAACAACCAATTCGGTAGGGATCCATTCAGCATGTTATGTGAGAGGGATAAAAACCTAAGCTTGGACCATTTGGATACAGCATCATTCAGAGAGCCAGAAAGCTTGTTTGAGCTCAAATCGACAACTTCCAATGACTTGCACCCTGCCAAGGTGAGAGGGATCTCCCCGGAGATTCTGTTGTTGCTCAGTGCCAGTATCCTCAAACTATCCAGTGCATCAAGCTCTGGAGGAATCTCACCAGAGATATTGTTGTTGTTCAGCTTCAGTGCCAGTAACTGAAAGCAACCAACAATGTTCAAAGGAATATTTCCAGACAACGCATTGTGAGACAGATCAATCACTTGAAGGTAGGTCAAATTCCCAATTCTCTCCGGAATCTCACCACTGAGAAGATTATGGGAGAGAAACAAGGCCTTCAAGTTCTTCAGCTCTGTGATAGATGATGGAATCTCCCCTGTCAACAGATTATTGGACACATCAAAGAGCAAGAGACTCGACTTGTCAGGCGCCCCCACAATAGTAGATGGAAGATTTCCAGACAGCTTGTTGAAGCTCAAGTCCAAAGCAACTAACTGCTCAGAAAAAACCAATCTTGGAGAAATCCCATATTCTAGTTGGTTGAATGAGAGATTGAGCTGTGTCAGCTCACGACAAGTAGAAATGCAAGCTGGGATCCCTCCTAAAATGGAGTTTTTTGCTAAGTTGAGCAATGAGAGGGACTTAGTAGCTGGCAAGAAGCAGGGCAGAGTGCCCGAAAACGAATTCGAGCCGAGGTTGAGCTGCACCAAAGCCTGCTGGAAATCACCCACAACTCCGCTCAAATTATTGTGTGACAAATCCAGATAGAGCAATGACATTGCAGAATACAAGGTAGTAGGCATTTGCCGACTAAAATTGTTAAATCCCAAATTAAGTCTCTCGAGTTTGGAAGAGAAATTCCCAATCCACGTAGGAATCTCGCCAGAATACTCATTGTGGCTGAGATCAAGAATCACCAGCTGGTTGAGCGTGGCAACAGCTTGAGGGGCGGAGCCATAGAAAGAATTGTAGCTAAGATCCAAAAGCTTGAGGTTCGTCAAGAGATTGAAGCAGGAGGGAATGGGGCCACGCAGAGAATTGTGTGAGAGAATGAGGGTTTGAAGAAGTGTCAGGTTGCAGAGAGAGGGGTGTATTTCACCGGTCAAACTATGGGAGGAGAGGTTGAGCGTGGTGAGCCGGCCGGAGCTGTTGGAGATGGAGAAGCCATCGTTGAAGCCGTGAAAATTGGATTTGAGCTCCAAAATTGCAGCTTTGTCTCGTGGGTCGACGCCAAGAATGTTAGGGTTTAGAGAAGCGCAAAATCCACAAGGTATTATCAGTAGCAAGAAAGATATCAATAACAAGACGAAACAAATTGGGACTTTGATTTTGCCTCTCTCAATCATTTCTAATCTGCAGGCCATTCTCTTTGCGTCAGTTTCATGGAAGAATACAGTTAAACAGTAACAGTGGAGTGCCGTTTTACTCAACTCACCTCACCTGGGAAAGAAGAGGGGAGAGAGAGAAAGTAGTAGTGCCACGCACTGCAAATTCTCGATTACTGTGCACAGTACTTTTTTTTCATGTGTAAATAAAAGAGCGAATGGAGTTGCACTTTGTTAATCTAGTAATCTCGACACTTCTAAATAACTGTTGAAGACTAAAACACATTTAACTCTGGTAAATGCATAGTTACATGTAATTATTTTTGGAATATCTTGTCACACGCTGTCTTTTTGTGTCGCGTAGCAATTCGATTCATATTAAAATGAATTATTCAGAGATGATGATAAGGATGAGGAGAAAAAAATAGAGCTGGACGAGTCAAAGAGAAAGAGAAGGAGAAGTCGGCGAATCCCAAAATCATTGATTGGAAAAAAAATAAAGCTGAAAACTGTAAAGTTACTTACTTGATGATCGCCATTTTCAACCGAATTTCTTCAATCATCTATGGCTCCAAATTGACTCTCTCTCATTTCTCATCTTCCTCCATCCCCTTTTATAGTATCTGTAAAAATACCGCAATCTCGCATGGCGTCGGTATTTTTGTACCACGTTGTCGGCGATCTGACGGTGGGGAAGCCGGAGCTGTCGGAGTTCTCGGAGACGGAGACGGTGGGGGCGGCGATAGGGGCGATTGGGGATTCGGCGGAGGGAGGGATTCCGGTGTGGCGAAAGAGATCGGTGAAGAGTCCGTTTGAGAACGCGCAGAGCAGGCAGCAGAGATTCATTGGCATTCTCAACGCATTGGATATCGTCGCATTCTTGGCGAGAGATGATTGCTTGGCTGATCAGGAGAAGGCCATCAACACCCCTGTTTCTGAGATCGTCGCTCCTGCTAATAATTCTGCTCTTAAAGTTGTTGATCCAGGCACAAGGTTCTACTCTCTCCTCTCTCTTCATTATCGTTTCCTATTGCCATCTATCTGGTGATGGATGGATCACACGTAAAAATAGTTGGATGGGATTACAGGTAAGAATAGGAATGGATTTGAAAATCCTTTTGGAAGTGATTTGGGAGTAGTATTGTTGATGCTGTTGTTGATTGGATTTGGATAAAAACAATATTTAATGTTAGTTGAAAACGTGAATGAATCAATTTCACTTGCAATTCTTGTTTTGGAAACTTTCTTGATTGTGTTGGATTTGGTACGAGAGCTACATTTACTACTACTGCGCATTCTGTCTGTATATATAGTACTCTGTGAATTTATGTTGGTTGTGCATACTATCATCAAGAACTAGAAGATCCCATTATTTTTTCAGTGTTCAAGAACTGGAATCTGACTACTTGATTCTTGTTCAAGATTATTGAGATGATGAAACAAGGAGCGAGGCGACTCCTTGTGCCTAAGAGCTTAGTATGGAGAGGAATGAGCAAGCGCTTTTCCATTCTCTACAACGGCAAATGGCTCAAAAATGCAGACTCGTTCGGAGGCAGTAGCAGCACAAACGCATTAGCTACCCGTCCTTCATCCTCTTCCACCTCGTCCATCCAAGACAAGTTCTGCTGCCTCTCAAGAGAAGATGTCCTTCGATTCCTCATTGGTTGCCTCGGCGCCTTGGCTCCTTTACCTCTCTATTCGATTGCTTCTCTCGAAGCCATCAACCCAAACTACTGTTGGATTGAGGTGTCCTCTCCGGCCATTGATGCCACCAAGAAGCTCCCCAATGATCCTTGCGCTGCAGCAGTTGTCGAACCAACAACAGAGGGGCAACACAAGATCTTGGGTGAGATCTCTCTGGCCAAGCTCTGGAAGTGTGATTACCTGTCTGCTGCGTGGGCTCTCGCCAAATTATCAGCCGGCCAGTTCGTGATGGGTGTCGAAGATCACATGAATTCAAGATCACTACCTGATATTGATACCCACAGTGATGAAATAGCTGGAGAGGAAACCAATGCAGCAGCAGCCCATTCCAATAGGTTGAGAAGGAAGATCAGCAGCAGAAGCATCGGTTTCTTCAGCAACTCCTCGTCTGATCCAAAGCTCAGCATCGGGAGGAGCATGTACCGCGGTAGGACTGCACCCTTGACCTGCAAGGCTACGAGCTCACTGGCTGCTGTCATGGCGCAGATGCTCTCACACCGGGCCACCCACGTCTGGGTTACAGAGATCGACAACGATGACATTCTTGTTGGTTTGGTGGGATACACTGATATCTTAGCTGCAGTCACAAGGCAACCTGCAGCTGCTGCACCAGCTACTTTGGATTCCAACTTATAACCCAATATATTGCTGCTGCAGTGTTTAAGTTTTTTTTGTTTGTATTTTGTAAGATACCGTGATTCTGGTTTTGGTTTGGTTCCATTCTCTTTATAGAATGATTAAATGTTGTGCGGTTTCCATATTTGACCATAAAATAAGTTGTGGTCGTTGCCGTTAAAAGTTTATCATAAATAAGAAAAAAGCACAGCTTTACTGTCAAGTATTTCTTTTTTTTCCTTAGTTTTGGATGAAGCCTTTGATCCAACTTCACTTATTCTAGTGAAGCCAAGAACTCAAAACAAATATAGGCATGATGATAAACACTGAGATGGAGAAAATGGAAAAATCAAGAAATGCATTCTAATGAATTGCAAGATGGAGCAAAGGCCAGTTGTTATGGAATGATCATAAATTAATCTGTCCCCCTCAACCATATTTTACATACTAGTATTATATATGCACATGCACCCACCAAGTATTTAATAGTTTTAGTAACTGCTAACAACCTCCCATCTACTTTCTTCAACTTGCATCTCATCTACTACTACTAGTACTACTACTACTAAACTAGTATAGTTCTCATTCAAGAAACAAAGCCCAGACCATCATCCACCATTATCCTATTTTACTGTAATAACTACCTATCTCCATTGTAGTAATGCTACACCACAATAATGCAGCTGCTCAATGGACCACTACCATTACCTCCTCTCCCAAGTCCCAACTACAACCATCACTCTAAGCAACACCTCTTTGATTCAATCTTGAACTTTGACCCCAAGAGGACCTCAACAATCAGACCCTCAACCCGTTGTCATTGAAGATCTGTTATTCATTTCTCAAGGAGGGCGAGGTGCTTACTTGGTAAAGCGTTGACTGAGTATTTGAAGAATTAGGGGATCAAACAAGTTCAAAATTTAACCAATCTATAAAAGTAAATGATAGATTAGGCTATAGTATAATTAAGTATTTATCCTACCACAACTTAGTAAGTGGATTGCATTGACTTCAGAACCAAGAGATGAGAAGCGACCAAATCACTATGATAAGGCATAAGTAGAGCTAAACCAATCAACAACTACATGCCTTGTATCAGCAGCAAACTTGAGATACAAAACAAATACTCCATATAATAAAGAGAAGTCTACATTGCCACACCAATCATAATGACACCCTCAGACTGTATAATAAACAAAGGCTGACAAAACTAATAATTAATCAAAGCAATGAACACCAGAATTACTCAAATCTTGATCCCACTCATCAGGAAACACACTCCCAAAATCCAACATGCGCCATCATGTTCTGCCAGTCTCACACAACAAACAGCAATAATGCAAATCATCACTTCACTAAATCTTAATTTTACAAGATAAAAATTGCATTTGCAACCCATCAACAATCATTCTTTAGAACTTAGAACCACAATACGGCACTACTGCTTTTGCTGCTTCAGCTAAATCTAGCTAACATTTTCCTAGAAAGAGCTCGGAAGAGCAAAACAATTACCTGGAAATAGCTAGCTGTCCCTCAAACAAATAGGAGTAATAAACATTTACTATATAAACTAGCAGGAAACAGGAGCAGATAGACTTTCTCCCTCTTCCAAACAAGACTCAACTAAAAAAACAATATCAAGAATTAGATATGGCATCCAAAGCAATTACAAGTCTTGGGAGTGAAAGAACAGAATCCAAATGGCCTGTTTGGAATGTTGCAATTGATTGCATAGCAGCATGGAGATGGCAAACAGTAGCTTCTGCTTGCACCTCCACAGCAAGTGCACAGTGAACAAATCTGAAAGCTCCCCAATTTCCTTCTGCTATCATTCACCATCACCTCCTCCTTCCCCAGCTCCACCAGCGGCACCATATCTTCCGCCGACACCTGTAAGATCAAGAAACCATTTTTATTATCAAGACTCCATTTTTAGGGTGCTCCAGATGATAATTCAAGAAACCACAAAGATGGGGTTTTACACAAGAATGTCTGTGGGATCCGTCTTCTGATACAAAGAAGAAGACAAAAATCGTGGAGATAGAAACTTACCATGAACAATCTAAGTTGTTGATGGAGACTAGAGGTGAATAAAAGAATCAACACAGACCAGAAAACCCCACTACTTATTGCACGCATTTCTTACTGCCTTTGATGTTCTTCCAAAAGAAATTGAAAGGAGAGGCAAAACGGTCGGAAAATGAATCAAGAGATGGTGGTGATGAACTAGAATAAGGGAGGAGAGTAAGATATTTTTTGTTCAGGGAAGAGGCAGAGATTAGGTATGAACATGCATCTATATATCTAACTATTGCTCGCTAATAAATACTACTACTAGTAGTTTTGGTTTTAAATGTCTATAGAGGTGAGATGGAATAAAGGGATTAATTGCATTAAATAAACAAAAAAGAAGAATTGTTAAATTTTCACACCTATAGCTTTTTCATTCTTTCTGGGGGAGATGGTAAGTTTTGCAAATGGACATTTCACAAGTTAAGATAGAAACAGTGTGGGGGAGAATCCAGAGCTGAATGAGTAGCCTTGTAGTAGTGTTTCTTCCTCCACCCCAAGAAAAAAAAGATAAATTAAAAAATTACGGGAAAATATTGTGTGGCCAGCCTTTTCTTTTTTGCCTTTCAAATGCAGCTTTTTCTATAGCCGAATTCTTTTTTAATTATTACAGTCATTTTCTATTTTGATAAAAATATTAACTTTTTTTTCTCTTCCTTTACTCTCTTTTAATTTATTCTTTCTTTATTTCTCTATCTTTTTTCTTTCCTACTTCATCCGTCTCATTCAAGATATCCACATTTTCTTTTTAGTTTGTCATATTCAAGATGTCAACTTTCTATATTTGGAATAAAATCTCTTTCTCCTCTCTTCTCATTAAAATATTCAATTATTTTTTTCCACAAACAACTATTCCACCTAAAACTCTGTATCACTTAAGAATGTGGTCACGAAGGGAATACTTTATTCTCCATTTATTTAACTCACTTTTAACCAGTGTTTTAAAAACCGTTTGAACAGGCCGGTTCGACCGGTCCGACCGCGAACCGGTAGGTAGTCCGGCCCGGTTTACCTATTTAGACCAGTGTGAGGTTGAGCCACCGAGAACAGTCTGAACCGGCCGGTTGGACCGGTCTGGCCGGAAACCGGAAACCCGTTTTTGCTTTTTGTGTTCAAAATTTTAAAAACTTGTTGTTGGAAGGGCTTGAACTCATGACCTCCACTCCACCACAATCCCCACATGGAAAAATAAAAACATTAAACAATGTTATACATAGAATATTAATATTTTTATTTAAACCAACTAATAATTTATTTATTTTATATTTTTTATGTAATTATTTATTATGATACATATAATTATCATCCTCTAAATTTTATCTATACTTTCCTAGTTACTATATTATTACTATAACGCTTATTACTATCGTTATATTATAGTAAGATTCGATTTTTTCAATATATTTATTTATTATAGTTTATTATTTACTAAATATATTTTTTTATAGCATATATTTAATTTATGTAGCCTAACTATTGATATTAAAGTATTCTTTTGTTTAAACTAACTAATAATTTGTATTCGATTATTCCACCACATACATTTTTTTTGAATTAATATAAATTTAGTTTATTTTTATATGTAAAATATTTAATTTTTATTCACACTAACTAACAATTTGTATATTTTATTATATTCATTAAATTTTAATGTTTTATATTTGTATATATACTAATTATTTGTAAGATTGAATGTTTTTGTGATACATTATTGATCATATTTTATTATTTATTATATTGGACACTATATTTTACATTATAAATTGAATTATACATATTTGTAACAGTAAAACGGTTCGACCAGTGATTAAACCGGTCCGTCCGGTTGAACCATGAACCAGTAGCTTCACCGGTTCGCTTACCGGTCCGGTTTTTAAAACATTGCTTTTAACACAATTTCTTAAATCTCGTGCTAAAAAAACGTTTCTACTACAGAGGGAGTGGTAGTTACTTAGTAGCACTATCTTTAAAGTTAACATATTTTTTCTCACTTGCTTTATTCATTCTTACTTTATTCTCTTTTTTTTATCTTTCTATCTTTTTTATTTTGTACTAAGAATTTATTCTTAGCTTACTTCATACAAGGGAGTAGTGGTACAGTGAAAAAACACCTCTTCTACCGCGGAACATGGGAGTAGTGGTACGGTGAAGTGAGGTAGGAAATTGTCACGTGGTGCTGCAGCGCTAGTAAATCTTGGTCGGCGTATATACCCAAGAGTAATGTCTTTTCTAGGGAACAAAATGTATAGAAATTTATTATAGAAATATCCAGAATCACTTTAGGACTAAAAGAACGTAATTGACTATGGATAATCATATCATAGGACTCAGCACCAACTAATGGTTGGAATTTGCTAATCAATTAATTAAGTGGGCCGTAGAAAGGAATGGAAGAAGGCCTTAAATGATAGTATTTGAAGCCCAACTCTGAGGCCCACGGACCAAGTTTCCTTACTTTTATCAAATCCATCCAACTGTTTTTTCGATCTCATCAGCTACCATTGAACCCCTCTTCTCCTCGAAATTTCTAAGTTCCAAGCATAGAGATCAGCAATTGGTAGGAGATGGCAAAGAGAACGGGTGGTCCGGGGATGATAGGTTTCGACGGAGTGCGGCGGAGAAGAGCGATGGAATCTCCGGCGGCGGCTCCATCGATGTTGACTCGCGGTGTCAGCTCGGTTTTCAACTTTGTCCGGTTCGCAGAATTCGAGATCCTCTTCGTTCTCTTCTTCCTCGCGGCTTTCATCATTTTCAAAGATCTGGTAAAACTTTTCTCTTGTTTTTTATACTCTGCTTCGATCGTTAGAATGAGAGGTTTGTTGACTGGGAAAGAGGAATATGACCGCGTTGTTAGGAATAGGATTGATAGTGGAAAAAAGTACTATTACTAGTATAATTACTAACATATATATATTGTGATGGAAAATGGAATTGCAGACCTCAAGACCTGAATACAATGATATCATGGTGAAGAAGCCCGGTGGCCGTGATTGGTGGCCCTACTAGTTCCAACATACCTCTTCCCACAGAGAATATTACTCTTATGATTTTGAAATAAATACTAGTAGGAGTACTACTTTTCTTTTTCTTTCATTGATGATTTAAGGCATGTGAAATGTATTTGCATTACAATATGGTATAATTTCACTATCTACTCCCAAAATCTTGTTTATCATACTCTCACACTCTCATAGATAGGAGGCAAATTTTCTGATTCTGCGGTTTGGATTGTCGAGTCCAGACCTCCAATTTCTCCTACTCAGAACATAAATTTAATCATCTATACTGCTAGGCAAAATTCAGGATTTTTGCTAAAAAAGGAAAAAAAACATGTATTCAGGTAAAGATATAGAGATCCTTGTCGATTATGATAGAAGTTCCATGAGAACAAGCTGGTGTATCATCGAACTTGTACACAAATCTAATACTACTAAACAATGAAATCAACTGCGTAGTTTCAATCCAATTAAATATAAATGAAAGAGTAATGGAACAACAAAAGAACGCCATGCCCCGACAAAGATGGCACTTGCTATCACTCATATTATGAGAGTACTTTAAGAATAGAAATAATCAAGTCATGACTAAACTATAAATGAGGCAAAGCTCATGTGTGCCTTAGTTTTGTAGAATACCTGCTATTTGCTCCTCTAGAAGAATTAAATGAGGCATCCCTTTCTTTCGACTGTTTCCTTGGCTGTTTCACCACAGATCCTAAACAAGCATAGGTCAACCCCTACAAAGGTAGACAGTAATGAAGTTGAAAAGTTACCAAAATTCAAGAGAATTAATAGAGCATTCAAATAAATACCAGAATTTACCTGATTGAGTTTTGGCACAGCAAACGTTGATCTTTAGCTTTCTCAATGGATTGCTTTTAAATGGAACAACTATCTCGGCACTTGCCCCTTATAGGGAAACAAGATATAGTATCTTTTTTTCATGGTTTTATCTTTATGACTGATCAGATTATATTAGAATTCAATCACATACAACCTGAATCAATGTAGGTTGAATTAAAAACACAGGTTCCAGTCCAGCTCCCATTCCCATAGAACATATGACCCAGAAAGCAAACTTAAATGAGATAAAACACAAACAAGGTTACTTAGTTTGATGTGTCTAGATATTGATGCAGTGTACTTTAATCTCCTGCGTCAATACTGTTAAACAGCCTGACAACTAGCCAGTAACCTAAAAGCTTAACTGACAGTTAATAGCACATATCTTAAATACCCAATCATTTTATCACTAGCACGGTCAATGAAGAGGCACTCTTTAAATTCCTGATAGAAAAACTAAAACTGCAGTTTTAGTAATGAGATAATAATACCTTAGTGTATCAAACTTATACTCACAGTTTTTGATGATCCACACTAATGACCATTACATGAAGGATGTAGTATGAGTTCCAGAAAAGTAATCAGTAGAAACAGGTGTCAAAATAGTTAATGGTGAGTTGAGTACACCTCGAGACCAAAGTAATGTCACAAATAATGATAATCATTACTACTGACCATGAAATGAAGGGGACATTGCAAGCGTTCTAAACATGTAGGAAATCAACCATAATCAGCAGAAATAGCTATTAGCGCAAGGAATGACCCTGTATGCTTTTGGGAAGACTATTGCCTAGAGAGGCAAACCTTGCTGCAAAAAGAAATGCTCAGAAGACTGTCAAAGTAATACAAACATATGAAAATTATTGTTGTCAAAAAATGGAGACATCCACTACTGCCTTTAACAAATGTGACAACATTTGCAGATTTTTACATAGCAGCAAGTTTAAGAAGTGAATCTAGTCAACTGAACTGCATCTTCGATTGACTTGGAATTGAATTCTGTACATCTCCAGCCACGGAAATGAATTTACAGGAAGCTGATATTTATTTATCTTCCAAGATTATACAAGGCAATAACTCGATTACTTTTGGAAGTAACATTTTCACTCTGAGTCAGCGTTATTGTCACCCGAGGGTTTTTGTCTAGCCTCTGACAAGGAAAGCCGCCTATTGTTTGTGTAGCTTCCATCCATGAGTCCATCTGAGGAGAAATTTGCTGGAACTGTTCCCGGTGAAGAGGCCAAAAAACGGTGAATGGCTGCGAAGTCAGTTGATGATGATGCAGGTGTATTGTATGCAAAAACTCTCATGGGGTGGTCAAACTTGCAGCTCGGACCAAACTTGCAGATACCATATCGTGAGTAGAATACACATACAGGTTCCCCCTACAACCAACAACAAAGAAATACATGTGAAAAGTAAAATGCTGAGTTAGGCAAATACTCAAAAAGTTAGAACCAACACAAAAGGTATAGGTTTGCGTAAAAAATTTACTAATTGATCTGAAGTGAATAGAGGGAGAAGCATAATATGGTTCAACTGGGAGATCGGAGATAACCAACAAAATACAAGGTATAGAATATAGTAATATAAAATAATAACTCGGCTGAGTTTATGTTTCTGATGAAATGACTTTTTACAGTCATCACTGTTTTTCGAATCAACAGCAGATTGTGAAAACTGCAATCGTGGTGATTACAGAGCAATGATTGTCTCTTCTAGCCCTTCCATACACTTTCTAGTGGACGTAGGCAAGACAAACTAGCTCTTTATTCCCTTTTCATTCTTTCGTGCATAATTCAACAGTAATCTTCAAAGACACGCTGATTCCTAGAATATAGAATAACTGAAAGTGAAGGCAGAGACCCCATTCTTGGTTTAATTATCCCAGGAGAGTGCTAGAAAAAACCATGTATAAATGTTGGTGCAAAAACCTACCGGGCGTAAAGGAAGTCCAATTGGACTCAAGTGACAGTCAGGAACAGGAATCAGTCTTTCCTTAGGATGGTGAAACTTACAAACTGCACCAAATTTGCAGTCCCCAGTCTTCATATAAAACTGGCATTCCGACTGACCTGGTCTCTCAGGAAATACATTATCTTTTTGGAATGCATAATATCCCATTGGTACAGAACCATCCTCAGATGCAATATTTCCAGAGTCTCCCTGATGTGACGCTCCATCATTCTGGATGTTTACTGCTGAAGGGGGTTGGTTTTCAGAAGATAGAGCTGAACTGGGTTGACCCTGAAAACCATGCATGAAAAATTCAGATTTTATTTTGAAGCTAGATAATTCTTCAACAGATCTTGCATCCAACTGATGGAACTTCTCTATTTATTATTCTCTGTGAGAAACAGGTGTGGGAATGAGCAACTTATACGTGCGCTTTTTTCATACCATGAGGCTAAAGTGTGATTTAGGTTTTCCATGTTAATTAGTAAGTACGGTGATTAGGGTACTGAA
The DNA here is from genome assembly GCF_004379255.2 of Salvia splendens. Taxonomy (NCBI): domain Eukaryota; kingdom Viridiplantae; phylum Streptophyta; class Magnoliopsida; order Lamiales; family Lamiaceae; genus Salvia; species Salvia splendens. The sequence continues at coordinate 35,077,441 of NC_056044.1, read as the reverse complement.
CATGCTCCATTCTGTCTTGCTTAGACAAAGCAAAGCCACAGTGGAAAATTAATTGAGCATAAAGAATACAAGCTCATAAGAAATATTACACTGTATATGTTCCATCCAGGGATAGATACCACTCCCTGTTGCATGACAAGTGGTGTATAACTTGAAGGGCTTTGCCACCTTGGACTGGCAATAAAAGAACCTCTTGACAATGGATATGACAGCGGATTGGTTGTAGGAGAATGAATTGCAGAATATACAGCAGAACCACGTAAAGAGACCATCATATTTAAAGGCTGGGGATGATGGAATTTACAAGTGCTCCCGAATTTGCATTGTCCATTTCTTATATAATATGCACATTCTATCTCATTCTGTACACCGTATAATGAGAAAAACTAAATCAAAACAAAAGCTTGAAAACCCATAAAAAAAATTCTTTTGTTCAAGAATTAACTTTCACTTATGCAAAGTTGGTGACAAAAACACAAATTTCTGGAGCACAGACTATTTACTCAAAACCACTCTCCAGTATGGAACAATGGTGTGTGTCCTCTTATGAAGGTGCACATCATCCAGAAGCCTAGCTAGCCCCAGCCCTTTCATGAACTCGAACACAAAAGCAATTGTACTTTGATTCAAAGTGCTTTCTTCATCACACCTTGGACTCATCCATCTTTTTCCTCTCAAACTAGACCATATTTATAATCTGGTTTAGAAAAGTAAAGCTAATTTTTCTTCACGACTGTGAAGTTCTCAACCAGATTTTTATCGAGATCGTTTTATAAAAAATAATGAGAAGCTAATGCCCATGAACATCACTCAGTAATTATAACCACACTTTGTCATAGTAAAAATACTATTTCATATATCAAAACTATAGCAACTAGGTCAATGAAAAAACGTATGCAGGACTCCAAATTTGCAATGCCAATAAGTTGATCAAACTTAAAAACCAACTAACAAATTAAGCCAAGGAAAAATCAATGAAAGGGGGTTATGTGTGCAGACCGGGCGAAGTGGATATCCTAAAACATTTAAGGCAACTCGTCCGGTAATCCCAGCTTTGTCTCGAGGATGGTGAAATATGCATGTGCCTCCAAACTTGCATGTTCCCGTTTTTAAATAATACTGGAAGCAAGTTAGAAGCAAATAGAGAACTTCAGACAAATTTTATGTTAAAAGTGACAACAGACAGACTCGTATTATAAAAAAATCCACTAAAAACCTCAACCTTCTTCCAGTGAGATGTTGGTTAAGTAGAAGCAGTCTATGAATCTTTTATCATCAAATTTCTAACACCTACATTAAAGTGTATCCGCTCACTCACTATAATAGATAACTAAGAAGGCCATACATCTCAAAGATCTTGTAGTGCCAGCATTGTAAACTCCCTCCATCCACGAAAAATAATCTCATCTTTTCATTTTGGGTCCACAAAAAATAGTCTCATTTAAAAGTGCTTTATCATCCTTTACCCACTTTTTCTCTTTCTCTCTTCTAATTTACCCAATTTTTTCTTCCTCTCCCTCTTACTTTACCATTTTCTCATTAAAACCCGTGCTGCCCACCCATGGGACTATTTTTGGTGGACGGAGGGAGTATTAGACAATATCAAATAAAAACCCATATGAGCCAACAAGTATACAAACTACAAAGAAATCAGAGGAAATATACAAATGTCACCCCTACTAGGAAAATCGATAAACTAAATACAAATAAATTCACACTCGTAATGCATAAAAAGAAGTTCATTATAAACCTTTATGGAATCATCAAAAGAGTCACCCTACATGGTATATGTTGAGCAGTGGTGAGAAAATGCAATTCAACAAATGAGGATAAAGTTGTACACACGCATACCTCACATTCAGGTTGTCCTATCCTTTCAGGGTATTCACCTTTCATCATTGCTGTTGCAATAGCCTACAATTTAAATTGATAGATTTCAGAATAATGTGAAAAGATAAAAATTAAATAGTAAACTGACTGTACAGTTGTTTATTGATTCAGGATTCAGGGTAACCAGGTGACAAATGCAATTAGATGATTATTTGACCGTCAAATTTTTACAATAATATACGCAGCAAGCAATCTCGGACACACTAGCTTCAAATTCAAGATGCAACCCAGTCAAAGTAGTAACACGGGCCAAATAAGAGTCAAAGTCATATTAAGTTTGTACCATTGAAAGTTTGAAATGTTAAACTTCCATATCACATACCAGTTTTCTGTTGGGGGGGTGGTTGAATCGACATGTAGGCCCAAATCGGCACACTCCTGTTCTAATGTAGTATGAACAATCCAGTTCACCTTCACGAACAGGATAAGGTCCAGACTCCATTTGTTCCCTTGATCTCATGGTAATTGGCCACAAAACATCTGAAAAGATAAGACACCATTACTAAGAAACTCATCTTCTACTTTATATGATGTAATGACCCTCTTCTAGACAAAGGCGCCGTTCTATAGTGCACAATTTGGAACTCTCAGCCTTTGCATGAAAAGCAGAAAACAAATATCAAGGCCTCTTTTCTAGTTGTATATAAGTATTATATTACAATCTTTGTGAGCCGACTAATGCACTTGGAAACCATGCTTCCATACAATCTCTTACATATTCAAATGATGCAGATTATAAGTGAAATCTCCACCTAATGGTGGAGGATTTAGAACTAGAAAATGAGTTACAGATTGCTGAAATGACTGGGAGAAATTTCAAGGCTCAATGAATAATGGTATTTAACATGAGTGGAAGGTTATGTTATAAGAGCATTTACATGAAGACCTGACAAATGTAGGCACAAGCAATCAACAATTTCCAAGCTAAACTAATCTAATCCACAAGGAACAAAAAACAGAGACGTTGAAAGGATTAGCAAAAGTAAGCCAGTGGCAGGAATTTTTACAAATGATCGGGCGAGCTACGCAGAAACAAGCATATGTACAGTTAACAAAGCTTATGTAATAGTACAGTAGAACCTAGTCCTCCCTTCAAAATAAACTACTACTACTAGCTAGCTTTGGTAAAATAATCAGTCAACGCCACGCCGATCATCAAACAAACACTACTACAACTACAAACCGATAAGATAACAAAGTCAATGACGACTAGCGACAGGATCGCAACGGAAATCCTCCCTAAACCTCCACCAATTCCCGGAATGCTCACGCAAGCAACGCACATAAAATCGAACAAAAAAGAAATGGAGTTTTAGAAATGGCGGAGACCTTGGTGGTGCATGGAGGAGGAAGCGGCTGTGACGGAAGCTCGCGACATTGGAATTCACCACCCGCATCCACATGACATCACGAGCTGCCAGAGTAGCAGATGACGAGACAGTGAGATTTAGAGCGAACAAAAGGAATGGCGCAATACGGCGCTCTCTCTCCTCCACAGAAAGAGAGAATAGTGCTGCTTGACGAGAAAAAAAAAGCAGCGAAAATGAGAGGTAGAGTGAATAAAAAATCACCAACCAAACCACTATTCACTATTCCCTTGTAAAAATACTTTGGCGTTACATTTGAAGTGTTTCATACTTTCATGTAAATTTATTTTAAATTTAGTAAACATTGTTGTTTCAAAGTAATCACATTCCATGCCCTTTTAGCTTTAGATTTTTTTAGAGGGCATTTACCTTTTTATTTTTAATGTTAGCATTTTATTTTGTATAGCTTTTTTACATATAAAAGTCATGAAAATCGTCAAGCTTGAAATGCCATGGGACAACAAAAGTATATGAGATGAGACTAACCCTTTACATACCCTTTGTATGTAACTGCGATCTTATCAAAAATAAAGCAACGCCTCTGGAACAAATTCTTATCTATCTGCTGCAAGATATAATGTCACATTCCAGTTCCACCAACCAAAAGTGAACATTTCCACTTTCAAGATAAAAATGCTATATCACCATCACACCACAACCATCCCAACATTTGCAACTCCCTCCATTGATCAAGGCAAGTAGCTGTGAGAATGATTAGGGACCTAAATGCATCAATAAATATTACCTTCATCAAATTCTTCACTTTCGTCCTCATCATCTTCTGCCTCTTTCTCTTCCCCTTTATTGTCATCATTGAGATCTTTACCATTACCACCTACCTTGTCTTTCTTACCACGAACTAGAGGTTTATCCAGAGCCACAAAACCAAACGTTGATCTTCTTCTTGAACTGGATATAATGTTGCTCATGTGGATACCTTCAAGTTCTTTGGCTCTTTATTTTCTCTTCCGACATTATTCTATCTACTGAGGGGTGAGTGAGTGCATGTGCTGGGGGTGAGAAAACTGGATCCGAGGATAATGTAGGCGCAGTAAATTTATAAAAATGGAAATGGAAATGGATTTTCATCAGCCAAAACATGTTGTAAACTTAATGAGTTTCTCCCTTCACTCAAAGCAACATTAATATCTCAACACCACTGTGGAATCACCATTACCAAGACTGATCTTCGTCACCTGTGGGGTTCACTCCATAATGATGACATGTATAAAGAAAGAAATGTACTTCACGCTCACATATCAAACAAACTGAACCTAATAAATTGGTAAGAGTTCCAACCGTGAGAGCTCTCAGTTCTAGAAATTATATTTTGAACATTTCCAAACTACGGTTCTGATTACAGACTAGAAAATCCATACATGCATCTTAACCTTTTTAACATACTGGTCTCCACATTTGACACTATAACATGTCATTAAATAGCTGGCATACCAAATCACCAATTACCTTTTTCGGCTGGAATTTTTGATAGCCCTTCTCTTGAGAGAATACCTTCCAACTCCTTCACGACAATGGTTTCTCGTTTGTCATCAATCGCTTGTTTAGCTTTCTTGTAAATAACAGGAAGAATACTGACAATTAAGACCAAAAAATGTGACAATGTTAACAAATTGCAAAAACACTGAGTAAAATAGAGGGTCTAACTGATGCACAAACCTCATTCCACAAGCTTTGATTATTGATTTTAGATTCTCTACCTACCCATGCACAGGTGTTAATTTTTCTTTCCTCTGCTGTCAAAATGCTTATATTATATTGGGTACTGTAATTAAGGTTGGCATAAAAACTAACCAGGGCTGATCTTTCAACAGATGATTGCCATTGACCATCTTCAGATAAACTTTCATCCTCAACTAAATTATTATCCTCTTCTTTTTGACTTTTTGCAAGTTTGTTTGGCTTCTTCTTGGGAGAGACATCAATATCTGCATTTTCAGTGATTTTACGTTTTTTTAGCTGTTCTGAATTCTTAACGTTTCTGGGAGCAGTGACCTTCCTCGTTTTCACTTTATAGTTCATTTCATCACTTTCAGTCTGTGTAGCATCAGATTCCTCTTCGTTGTTAACCTTCCTTAGCTTTCTTTGTTTCACATCGACTTTTTTCTTAACTTCTTTCCCGGATCCAGCCCCAGCCCCTTTTAATACCTAAATAACAACATATTCAGCCGGCAAACATTTCGTGAAATCTACAGATGTAGTTGACTTCCGAAGTTCTTAATAGCATCAAGGGTGTTCTTATCAAGACCAATAGCCTCCTCTAGAAGTCGGCGAACTCCGGCAAGTGATATGTTGCTGAGAAAAAAGAGCATAAACTTAATTTTAGTAGTTTGATCTTTGTCCATGTTTCTAGTAGTTGGGTTAATTGTTGTCATCAGCACCCTCCATCATCTGGAATTACAGCAATTTGATATTTTTAAAAATACTTGTTGGATTTTACAAATTCAAAGAACTAACCTCCATCATCCCAAGAAGAAGGGCGAATCCAAAATCAAACCACTCAAACGCCTATATTTATTTATTGGTTTTGAGAAAATAATAAAGAAGATTGTTCTTCGGTGATTATTAAATAAACAAAAAAGCACTTGGTTTCTTGAAATCTATACAGTTGTGAAGTTTGCTTACGATGTACTCATGTTTGGTGGATTGTAATGAAAGCGTATTTGTTAGGACTGATTAAATAGAAGGAGAGAGAGATGAAAACAACCTAAATGGAAGCGACTATGTACAAGATTGTGGAAGGCTTCTGCTCCAAGAGAGGCCAGTGAAAGAGCAGCAAGTCCCACCATCAACAACTAACACACACACACACATACAGAGAGAGAGAGAGATATTTCATGTAACAAAGATACACCTCCAATTCAAGAATAGACCGTAGATAGAATGTTATTTAACAAAACCTTTAACGTTAGATCTCCATTCGTCCCTCTCTCATCAAATCTAAGTGGACATTCACTATACAAACTATAGGTATTCTAATCCTTAACGTTAAAAAACAGCAAGTACGTGGCCTATATTATAACAACCCCATTCACCCAAACCAATTCATAAATTTGTCAATAATCTCTCTCTCTCACCCACTCTTTGTGCAAGTGTGTGTGAACAAAACATGAGGGATAGAATGGAAAGATTTGTGCAACTTCCTTTCGCTGCAGGATGCATCTCTGAATCAAGCATTGCGGTAGGGCTGCAGCAAGCTAAGAGATCAAAGATGGACACGGGTTCAACTCCCACAAGTGAGACTCCCTTTCACAGGCCATCTTCCTATACTGTATGTGTTTACCTTTCTCGAGTGCTTACCTCGTGTTTTGACCATGAAGGAGAAAAGGACAAAGATGAGGAGCAATACGAGGAAGATGAAGAAAGCTTATCTGGTGAAAATTTGAAGAGCCCTCCAAGCCTATTGGCGATTCCAAGATTCCAGAAGCTGTTCAAGAATTTCAAGAACTTTTCTCAGTCATTTGGTAAGTGATCAGCCCAATAATTTCAAGAAAAAACATCAAGTAAAAAAACACCACTGATGCATATTAACACAACTGAATTGCTATGCATCGCTTAAGTTTCTATTGTTCTCTATATGTATGTTCGTTTTCTGGATACATTGATGCGTACATGTCTGTCTGTAATCCCCTATTAAGAACCTCTAATATCTGTTCAGTTTACAAAGATGAGTTGGAAGACTCAGAAATGGGAATGGAAATTGGATTACCAACAGATGTGAAGCATGTGACTCACATAGGTTTGGATGGTTGTGCAAGCTCGATTCTCTCAAAGGGCTGGAACAATCTCACCAATCCAGATACGACCAATCTCCCTTCATTTTCTTCGACCCCCCTTCAGCTTGCCATGGCCAAGAATGCTGAAAACCCAACCATTAGGAGCTTGCTTGAAACCAAATGAAGAAAATATATTATGCAAGTAATAGATGGAAGCAGCAACTGAATCTGGATGTATAAAATTAAAAGTTATATTACTGTCCATTAATTGCTTGCTCATGTATCTCTAAGGCTTATTTGTGGTTACAGTGGTTTGTGTAAGCATGTGGGATCTCTCGATACGATCTCTAGCAGTAATGATTTTGGTCTAATTTGTCTAATTCAATAGAGAAGATGACAAGGCCAAAAAAATTTGAAAACGCATGTTTTCTAGCAAAGATGAGTGAAATTCAACACAGTAATCAACCTTTATGCCTTTATTTCTACATCATTCATCAATTGAACATCCACGCCTTCCATTGCTTCTTTAAGAATATTTATCAGCCATATCAATTAAGAAAGAATTTGAGAGAATTAGATCAAAGAATGGTAGGCAGAAACTGTGCTCCAACAAGATTGTCAAGTGGTGACCTAGATTGAACAAAGTACCACTGAAGAGGCCATGCAACGTGTCACGATCAGAAGATTCAGAAGTAACTATCCCAAGAAGCTAAAACTCAGTATTAACTTTCAAGTTATGCGAAAACTGGATTATGCTCCATTGGCACATCACTGCACAGTATAGACATCAAGCTTCTGTAGTTTGTGATTGGGGGTTTGTCTTCAGTTGCACAAGATTCTTTAGTTTGGGTATTGTTTTCACTACCAAGCAAGAGTGACAGACTTCCTACCCAAGTACAAACTACATCATTCTCATTTAACTTCGTAAAAGGTTGTAATGTCATTTCAACCAGTGAAAATGTCCTTTTACCACCCTAGTCAACTACCCGAATACAAATGTAAAAATAAATGAATAATTTCAAGTTGGTGAGATTATAATCATAAGCTAAAGCTAAAATAATGCCAGCAATACTTCTATCATGCTTGTCTATTGGTTTCATCATGTCGCTGTCTTATATCCCCAATATGGTCCTATGATGATATTCTGTCTAAGGCACATATTAATAGGGTAATAATAGCACAAAGATCATGTAGAAAGATTATAATTCTACGCAAATACAAAATTTATCTTGCATTCCACATACTACAGACTACAAAATATCAACTTACTTGTGATTCTTAGAGGTGAAGGAATTTGAGGTTGAATTCGGGGATGGAAATAGAGGTTCAAGAAGAGATGCAACATCATTTCACCAGTAGCTCATGCCTCTATGCTTTCATTGCTTTCCACATGCCATCAATTACACACTTGCAAGTTAAGCTATTTGGTGCATACCCCAGTTTAGCCATCCTATCTTGCAATTTGATTAACTCAGAGGGGACACCTGCCTCAGAGAGTACCCTAACTATTGCATTATAACACTCTGCATCAAAGATTTGAAACTCCTTGGCATAGAAACCCAATAGTGATTCAACTTCAAAAATATTTTTCTCTTTGCACAACCCATACACCAAAGATCTGCAAATTTTGATATCTAGAGGCAAACCAGATTCAATCATTTCCTGCATAAACGAGAGAGCCTCCATGCTTCTTCTTAATTCACACATACCTCCAATAATAGCTCCATATGCACTCATTTTAGGCTTCAAACCTTTTGACACCATCTCAATTTTCAACTCCAGTGCTTCCTCGACAAATTTTCCTCTAGAAAGAGAACAAATTAACTCATTGTATACTTCTGCATTCGGCACATAACCATTTTGAGACATCTGGTCCAACAGAGACTTTGCTGCAAATGGTCTGTCGTCATTACATAAAGCAAGTATCAAATAACAATAAATATCTGGTGAGACCATGATGCCATAACGCACAAGCTCAACCACTAGATTCACTGCAGATATCATCCTATCCAGATTTTGATAACCTTTTATGAGCAACCAGCAAGTGAAGTCATCAGGGCTAACTTTGTTTCGAATCATGTCAAACAACACCGCTCTCACATCTTGCATCATCCCCTCTTTGCAGTACCCATATATTAGAGTATTATATGTAACAGCATCAGGCCTCAACCCTCTCTGAACCATCAGACTGAAAAACCGATGAGCCTCTCTCACACTACCGCCCTTACATAGACCATTAATCAAAGTCGTATATGTGATCAAATCAGGAACCATGCCTCTTGTACACATGATATTATACAAATAAATAGCATCCTTCAACCTCCTATTCTTGCAATACCCATCAACTAGAATGTTATATGTTACTATATCTAGGTCAAATCCCTCTTCCTCCATCCTCTCCAAGAATTCATTCACCTTATCCATATGACCCTCATTGCACAAGATGTGGGCAAATATGTTAACTGTGCATGCATTAGGACGTATCTGGATTCTCAACATCTCTCGGTGAACTTCCCAACATTTCCCCAAACAGTCCATCTTTGACAACCCATTCAAAAGACAATTTGTAGCAACAATGCTCGGAACAAAGCCACGCTTCACCATTTTCTTAAAAGCATGAAAAGCATCTGTGACCATATTGTATCTGAGGTAAGCCTTGATGAGCATATCAAACACAACGGGATCCCAATTACAGTCATTAGCACTCGAAAGCAAGCTATCATACAGATTGGACCTCTCACAATCACTTACATTTGCATTCAACTGCACCAATTCTGACATGATTTTCATAGCTTTCTTAAAATTCTTAGACCAAACCAAAATGTGGATCATAATACAGTAAGTATGCGCATTCGGTAGGAGACACAAACGATTTCTCACCCAATTGAAGAAACCGAGGGAGGCTGATGAATCGGACTGGCATCTCAGCAATACTCTTGACAGTTCAAGGCTGGTGAAACGGCTAAACAAACCTTGCTCTTTAAGATGCTCCAGTGAGGCGTGATCGTTTTCCTTGAGGGAAGAGCAAACGAGGGCAACAACGTTGTTTGGATTGTTTGATTGGGGTAGAAAATTGTAAAGTGGATTGTTTATAGGCTTATGAGAGCTTAGAGACTGGAGAGGAGAGAGTGAGGTCGAATAATTTCTATGTTTAAAGTTACGAATTGAGCCCATCAACATTGCTCCTGAAAATTGGAAGAGAACGATTGGAGAGGGAGATGTATATGTATAGGGAGAGACCCCCAAAATTTGTTGAGCTGACGCACAGAAGAGGGCGGCGGCGAGCACAAGTCCAAGGCGGCAGGGGTGTGACGTACAGGTCGGCCAGAGCGAGAGAGGAAATTATTTACAGTATTTATTTTCTTTTTTAAAGTTTTTTTATTTATTTAGTGGGTCAGCTTTAATTGGGCTTTTCGAAGATGTGTATAATAAATGGGCCATATTTAATTTGATTAATTATTTTACTTTAGATAAAATGTTTCTCGGCCCACTATCAAAATAGTCTTATCCCATATGGGCCCTCATTCATTAAAGAGTTCACATTATTGGGCATAATGATATATGAAGCCCATATCACATATTTTGATATTTCCAAATATCGAATTCTAAAACTTTTTTAAAAACCACTTTATCCAATACTATATTTCTAGGTTATCCACTTATCCTTCATTTCCACGTGGACATCTCCTGTTGGTTTAAGATTCATGGAAATAGTGCCTATCAGCAAATAGAACACAAGAAATGTACACATTCCATCTTGTTAAGTTGCCGATTTATATCTTATCATATTGCTTGTTAACTAATATACAAATTTATAATGAGACATATATGTAGGGTATGATTGGATATAAATATTGATTAATTAATAGACAACTTTGATGTGTTGATAGACTTGTAAAGTGTATAATGTGTTTGATATCTTACACACATCAAACTATATTTTCAAACTTAGTAAAGAGTATCATTTTATTAATGACAGTACATATAAAATCTTTACTTCACATTCATAAGATTCAACTGTGTTGTCCATTCATTTATTTTTGTGATTTATTTATAAATTTATTTGTCTATATATGCAGCCAGCCATCTTTGAATAGACTTTATTCTTGTAACCAATTAATGTCTCCATTTCAGATTTCTCTCTTTTTCAAAGCTTTAAAGTCAATTGTGGAGTTCCCATTAAGTTAATTAAAATAAACATGTTCCCTGTTCACATTTGTGATCATGTTTGTCACGCACTCATTAAATAATTCAGCCATATTATCCATGTACAAATTACTCTGATTGATACTTTTTGATATGAAATTCATACTCATATATAATATTTGGACATGAAAATTGAAAACTTGTCCAAAAAATAACCATACTTACAAGTTACAAAGGAATACTCAATCAGTGGGATATATATATATATATATATATATATACATATAGGGTTTTGATCTATGCAAAACTAGATTTAAATACAGAAACGCAGAACAATATCATAATTAGGTCACTTTTAGGTCATAATTAGGTAATTTTTAGGTCATGCTAACAAAGCATGACCTAAAACGATCTTAGCATGACATTAAACTCAAATATTATAATATGACCTAAAATTGCTTAATTATGACCTTCCGTGTTTTAGGTTAATTATTGACCATTAGATCATCTAATCCTAGGGCCAAGATTTGGTCTGCATTTCTAGATTTAAACACATACTTATTTTGATCATCTCCCTATATATATATATATATATATATAGGGTTTTGATCCATACAAAATCATTCTTAATACAAAAATGCAGAACTAAGCATACAAAAGTCATTTTTAGGTCATTGTAAGCTTATTTTTACGTCATTATAGTAAGGATGACATGAAATGATCTTAACATGACCTCAAATCCAAAGTTTATAATATGACCTAAAACTGCTTTACAATGACCCTCCGTGTTTTTGTTTAATTATTGACCATTGGATTGTCAAATCTCATGGTCAGGATTTGGTCTGGATTTTGTATTGAGATCAAGTTTTGTATTGATCATTTTCCTATATATATATATACATATATATATATAGGGAGATGATCAAAATAAGTATGTGTTTAAATCCAGAAATGCAGCCCAAATCTCAGCCATAGGATTAGATGATCTAATGGTCAATAATTAACACAAAACACGGAAGGTCATAATTAAGAAGTTTTATGTCATATTATAAGATTTGAGTTTAATGTCATGTTAAGATCATTTTAGGTCATACTTCGTTAGTATGACCTAAAAATAAACTAACTATGACCTAAAAATGTGCTTGGCATGACACTGTTTTGCGTTTCTGTATTTAAATTTGGTTTTGATCAAAACCATATATATATATATATATATATATATATATATATATATATATATATATATTAAATAATCATAAATGTTTAGTGCACTAATTAATGCTTGCCCTGTTATTCTGCAACACCTGTATCTTGTGATTATAATATGTTTGGTGTATGAAATGAAAATTAATAGTCTCATTTTCTTGTTATGATTAGTCATCTATCCCACTCCCATCCAATAGATCACATAGTTTACCTATCTTTTTCGTTTGTGTGACAAAATGTGGAATATATATAGCAACTGAAAATGAAAGTTGGCAAAATTAGGGACATTAGATGAATACTACTATAGTATTAACTAAACAATAGATTGTATACCAACTTTTTGTTGCTGATTGTTGTCATATGGAGTAGTATACCAATAATCACTAATTAAATCATACAGTAATATTTAGTTGACTTTTGATCAATCCCAAAATTATAACCTTTTAACTTTAACTTCGTTTTTTGTCAAAAAAAAAACGTAATTTTGTTTATTGTTGTATATTTGATTTTGTCACACTAATTTCAGTTTTGACTTGAGGACAATCGACAAAAGTTGAAAAGTGGTAATTTTTTATTTCAATTTTAAAAGTATAGATCCAAAATCAACTAAAAGTATATATTAAATAATAGTTATCCGAAAAGTTAACTAACCATTGTAATGCTAAATCATTTTTAGCATGGGAGGTATAAAAAATAAATTAGTTAAATAAATGTAATTGACTACTCTATGATATACTATGTTCTCTTTCTACACTACCACTCTATTCCAGTACAATATTTTTTTTAATACAAAGGAGACAAACTAAACTATTTAAATTTTACACAACTCCTCAATTTAGGTATAAATTAAGCTTGAGTTAATTTTATAATATTCGAAATTTGATATATAAAATAATTTATTTTGAAAAACAATTTAAATAATCCTGAAGCTCAATTTATTCCAGTCTCATTTGAGTCCTAAATGAAATAGTAAAATAATAGTAGTAATAAAAATAGAATAGATTTATGCTTACGCCTGGCGGAGGTTCCCATAAACATTTGAGCAGTCAAACTCCACCGCCGCTGACGCCGCAACTGTAATCTGCTCTTTGCTAAATGAAAAATTAATCCCTTTTTTTCTACCTAAAAAGAAAGCCCATCAACTAAAATGCCATATTTTTTCCATTAAAAAGTAAAATGTCGTCCTTGACCATCCCGATTCAAAAATTGGTGGCTGCTTCCACAGCTGCAGCTGCTTTCAAATCTCTCCTTTTTAAACCCACTTCCTGTAGGCCTCTCTCCCATCCCAAACCCACCCCTTTCCGCCTACGTTTCACCGCCTCCGCTACCTCAACTATGGGTGACGTCGCCGCCATGGATGCCGTGCAGAGGCGCCTCATGTTTGAAGACGAGTTTGTGCCCTATCTTTTGATTTTGATTTTTCGTTGCATACATTGACGTGTTATTGGATCTTGGGGTTATTGATGTGGATTTTTTAACATTTTGATTATCTGGGTTTAGCTGAGTTTCTGATTTGAAACTATTATTGATGTCGAATTGATTGTGGAATGAGCTTGATCAGGTCAATTTCCTCTCTCTCTTTTTTTTGTCTTTTTTCTTTTATTTTAATTTGTCCTTTTCTTATTTTTTTCACTGAAATGAATTGCCTTTACTATTTCACTTTCTTCATGAAAAATGGTGGCCGATTCATGTTTAAGTTTCGTTTGTACTCATCAAATGAATATTTCTTTGCCTGAGTGAAAAAAAAGATCTCTCTTTTACAATCAGGGGTGTGCTGTTAGTAGGGATTTTCCTGATTGGTTTTGGTTATTATTCTCTGTAGATGCATATTGGTTGATGAGAATGATCACGTGGTTGGCCATGAATCCAAGTACAATTGTGAGTCATAGTTTCTTAATCCTCATCTTTAGTTTTACGATCATAGCAATTCAGTGGGATATTTAGCACGTTTGACTCGTAGAGTGTTGTGCCTCCGTTAGTGTTGCTGATTTAACGCTTTTGCTATTCGAGAAATATTAGATCCACTGATGGTATGAGGTATGGGTGTTTTGGTTTATTATATGTTCTTTGGTAGAGCTCAAGGTGTTAAATTTAGCTCAAGTTGTGTACCAACAGATGGGAAGCTCTAAGTAGTTTGTCGTTTCCTGCTTGATTGTTAACAATTTGACTTTTGGGTCCCCCGATTCCTAATGCTACTTTTGTGTTTGTGGAAATATTTCTGGTGCTCTGTTAGTACTGACCCGGATATCTCTCTAATATGCAAGGTCATCTGATGGAAAAAATCGAGGCTCTAAATTTGTTGCACAGAGCTTTCAGTGTCTTCTTGTTTAACTCAAAATACGAGCTATTGCTTCAGGTATATCTACCTAGATTGTGATTTGTGCACTCACCGCATATACATTCATGCCATGTCGATCTGTGGTGTTGAATTTTGTTATTATCTGGAAAACTGCGGTGTTCGTATATGCATGAAAGATTGGCTGATTAATGTACAAAATGTTTGAGTGTATATAAATAGGAAACCTTACTTTCAGCTCTTTGTGTATATACTACATATAGATACACAAAATGCTGAAGATGGTGTTTGATGATTCTGAAAAATAGGACTTCCTCCCTTTTCAATATCTCGAAAGTGTATGTAGCCAATACACAAGCTACAGGCTGGAGGCTTTTGCTCACCATAGTTGTTTTATGCCCTCACCTTTGTTGCCGTTACTACCCAGTACCCACTCTTATACAACTTTGCCCGTATCTCCAAGCATATGCTGCTGTGTTATTGCTTGGAGATAAAAGATAAGGATTTATCCATTGCCACCCATTGCCTGAAAGCTCTTCGTTGTTGTGCTCTAACCCACACATGCTGCACAGTTACTCTCCTGTACCCATATAACCTCTGCGATGAGGCTGCTACCTTCTAGCACTAATTAAAAGTTCTTCTAATGTTTCCTATGCTTGTTCTTGCTTATGATATCATTAGTCCTCAAACTTAGGTTATTTCTTAATTCTCATAGTTACACTGTTACATATTTTGTCTTCTTTGATCTTGTGCAGCAACGATCTACAACTAAGGTTACTTTTCCGTTGGTGTGGACAAACACCTGCTGCAGTCATCCACTATACCGGGATTCTGAGCTTATTGAAGAAAATGCTCTTGGTATTTAATTATGCTCATAATTCAATTACAAGCACCTCTTGTCTGAACCCGAACACCTCTTTCTGACCCAATCTTGAATTCAAGGTGTGAGGAATGCTGCTCAAAGGAAGCTATTGGATGAACTTGGCATCCCTGCTGAAGATGTCCCAGTCGACCAGTTTGTTCCTTTGGGGCGTATGCTGTACAAAGCCCCATCCGATGGAAAATGGGGAGAGCATGAATGTAAGTAGCTTGCTTTATATGCATCAATCACTTGTTACATGATTATGTTTTGAGTACATGGTGACGTTTCTTGATATTTGCAGTGGATTATCTCCTTTTCATTGTCCGGGATGTGAGCGTGCATCCAAATCCAGACGAAGTTCAGGATGTGAAATATGTGAACCGGGAAGAGCTGAAGGAGCTTCTACGGAAAGCAGATGCCGGAGAGGGGGGCTTGAAGCTGTCACCGTGGTTCAGGCTAGTGGTCGATAACTTCTTGTTCAAGTGGTGGGATCACGTCGAGAAAGGGACGATAAATGAAGCAGTTGACATGAAGACAATTCACAGGCTGATTGAGAAATGAAGTATTTCTACTGTCTGATTTGGTTTGAACTTGTGTTACTTTATCTTTGAGTTGTTTGAAACTGATCAAACTTGGTTGCCGCATAGGGGTGTTGTTGACGCTGATAAGTCTTTAAATCGAGTTGATTTTGGTGTATTGCAAAATTGATTTGGTGTTGTTCTTGAATTTAGGCAAGGTTCCAAGTTTAGGTATCTCCTTGTGTCTTTGTTGGTGCGTATTTGTTGCGACTGAAATAAATTTATTTTCGTATGTCAAAGGATTGCTGGCTTATCTTGATGCGTTTTACTTATTTTTTTACTGTCGTAGTCGAGAAATTATGTAATGGGTATAGAGAGGCAACCAAACACACTCTCCACGTTGGAGAGAAAGGGGCAAACATATCTCATAGTAGTACTAATTGCATTTGAAATGTGAGAGATTTTAGGCCATATTGCAATTATAACACCACTTTCATACATTGAGAATTTGCCGAAGTTTCTTGTTCAAGCAAATTGTTGTCCAACTCAAATATTGGACTTTGGTAGGTACGAAGGTATGAACATTTTGACATTTAAATGGACGCTGGATACTTGTCAGAAGCGACCCATGTCAGTATTGCATATCAATTTGTATGTCAAAAATCTCCCTCTCGAACTAGTCAAAATCAATCTCCAACTCCTGTAATCATAAAACATTAAAAATTGTTCGAAAGCAAAAGTTCGATTAAATGATCGAATTTAAGAGTGATCCTAACACAAGAAAGACATATGACCATGGGAGAGAGAGACAGAGAGTATTAGCAATGAATATGTGACTTGGTCTGAGAAACAATAGTTTGTACTATGGGTGCGTTCGTTCGGTTTAAAAGATTATATCTCATGATTGAGTATGTACTATTATATTTGGATCATGAGATTTAATCTCACGACTGAATCATAATGGATAATCATATGATTAAGGATGCATCTATGGTTCATGAGTTGTAAAGCAACATGACTACGTGAGCTATATCTTCCCAATAGTGCAAGTTGCAATATCAAAGGTGTAACGAATAATACTGAGAGGTGGTCTAAGATACCGAGACTCTGAGAGAAAGAGGAGGTCTACTGTGCGCGCGCATAGTGAGATGAATAATACTGAGAGGAGGTCTACACACGTGCATAGTGAGCTCCTATTGTTTGCCGGAGAGGGGAGGAGGCGGCACTGGTGGAAGCAGCCGGGAGGGGGAGAATATTATTGATGAAAAGGTTTTGAACAAGGGAAAAAGAGCCGATTCATAAAAACCAAAACAATAGACTCAATTGGCTGAATGCAAAATTCCGATTCTATCTACTTACACCATATATAAACACATAAGCATTCACAATCTCGACAAACTGCACCGCAAGAACAAGCACCATTTCCACATGCTTCGCTACGCCACCACTGTCGTACATTCACCATCACAAAATCCCTCCTTCAGTAGCTCCTATCCTTTATTTTTCCTCAATTGCCCCACTGCCTGTTCTGATAGTGCCACTACGGTTGAGTTCATAAGGATCATGATAGTTTGTGGATTCGTCCTCTTCAGGCGCGGTGGAATTGGCGCTCGAGCTGGTAGACTCGTCTGAGTCAAGGAAGAGGCAGACCACGGCACAGTCATCAACATTTGAAGTTGGATACATATACCTCCATGCTCTAACTGCTGCAGCCACTACTGCTCGAGCTGCATACGAGCGTGTAGGGCAAGTGCCCACGATAGTTACCACCTCCTCGTTCGAGAGCACGTCCCAAACCTGCAAAAAATGTATGCTTTATGCCAACCTCAACAAAATGTAGGAAAGAATGGTATGAACAGAGCTGGTGAGGGATAAAGCTCTGGCATCGCACCCCGTCTGTTGCTAAGACTACAAACTCGTCTTCATCAATGATGCGTCTATATGAGATTTCAGGCACAGATATAAGGCCGAACTCCTTGAGACAGAAATCACCAAACGCACGTGCCATGGCAAGGCCAGGAGCGTCATTGTGTGGCAGCCAC
Organism: Salvia splendens; assembly: GCF_004379255.2. Lineage (NCBI taxonomy): Eukaryota > Viridiplantae > Streptophyta > Magnoliopsida > Lamiales > Lamiaceae > Salvia > Salvia splendens. Next base: position 35,059,380 of record NC_056044.1, on the reverse strand, counting down.
ACTCTAGCCACCTTAGGTTCGTCCCGGAGGGCAAATATACGACCTCTACATTTTCGGATCCTCTCTTCTTCCGCTGAGAAACAAGAACAGCTTATGAAAAATGACACTCAACTAGACTTGATTCAAGTCCCCATCCATGAATCAAGAATCAAGAATCAAGAATCAAGAATCGATACTCAACACATCACAGTAGAATGTTTTGGCAGAACATGAAAAACAGTAATTAACATAAACAGTGGTACTGATCATCAGCAGAACGTTGAAGATTGCTATATATCATTTGATCACTACACAAAAATATCTAGTTGGAAGTTAATTTTCAAATTTGTCTAAAGAATTGCCATACCAAGTTTAACACAACGTAGTATCCCGTTGTTGAGATGGGGCAGGGGAGTGACTTACCAGGAAGATCAGGCTTGAGATCCACAGTCAACTGTACTGGAACGAATGCATTATTCGCATCTCTCATCCCTAACACAGCTCTTGAGTCCCCAATATTTCCGATTATAAGATCCTGACCCTATAAATAAAAGTATTGTTGAGTGTGTCGATGATATATCCTAATACCTGATATTACCAAAAACCATTGATAAGTATATCATATTACCTGTTTCACCAGGGTCACTGCTGTAGTTCCACTACAGAGGCAATCGAAATTTGTGTTCATTCTCAACTCCTTGTCCATGACCTTAAAGGCATCGAGAAAAGTTTCTTTCAATGTGTTAAAGATCTCAGACTTGCTTCCAGTTTCCCTAAGAATCTCATCGTCTTGCACGTCGACTTCCCAGTGTGCACTCAGCTTCAGAGGAAGAGAATCTCGGACACACTTAGCAACCATGTGACCATAAGGGCCATGGCCGTCAAAGACCCCACAGAAGATCGTGTCTGTTCTTGAACCAAATTTCTGCAATTCATTATTACAGAGGATCAGAAACATCGGTCTCGTCAAATAATTCAAGCAGATGATATAATAGAAAGATTGTGTTTCAAGGGTTTTGCTCAGAAATATGACGCATCATTATTTGACCTTGTTTTCAGATGCAGAAAACGTTGTTCCAAATTAGATAAAACTATTGGTTTTGCTAGGCATTCTCTAGCATTAACCTATGACGAGCTACTATAATGTTCCACATGTAAGACATGAGTCAATCCTATCCTCTCTTAAGATGCTATGCTCCTGTAATAGAAATAACAATAGAGAAACTACAAATTGGATAAATATTATGGAAACATAATATCAGCTATTCCTCTCATTCTTTAATCCAATATGCAAATTTATTGCTTCTGTCAAACTAGCTATAGGCATTGTTGACAATTTCTACATAAGGTGGCAAGATGATAACACACAAACAGAAGTGGCACAAGTTCCATTGTTCCATATAGAAACACTGAATACTATGTACATTCTAGCCATCAAAATGAAACAATGACTACTCATGAGATCAATATCTTAAAAATGCTAACATGATTGCTGAACGCTTCGCCAAAACAATCCTTATATCCTACGCAGCAAATGCAACATGTTAGCAACCATACAGAGTTCAAACCTGTCAAAAGCTAAAAGGAGTAGTTATATGTTTCCCATCATAATTAATGAGCATAGGAGAGGTGCTAACCTCCCAAACAATCATGGCGTCTTGATTGACCCCTTTCTTGCCTTGTTGTGTAAAGAGGGAGGCAATCTCACTTGACCCATTCAAGAACATCCGGTTATGATTCCTGTGCAACCTATTCTCCCTACTGTACTCAAAGGATGTCATTGTCGAAACCTTCTTCTTCTTAGCCACCATGGGAAAAGTGGGCACAGGGCTCCTACTTTCGCAGGAAAAGCAGGATCCCATCGTTAGGAACCTGATGATATTCAATACACACTCCAGACCAACCACACAGTTCGCCCCACTGCTCTCCGTGTTTAAATCTGTCACAAACGATACAATCCCTTCAGTTCTTTACATTAAACTCCAACACTAGAGAAACAGCTCCCCTCCCTCCCCGCACCCCAATACATACAGGTTTTCAATATCATTTGAAAATAAAAGAAGCAATCACACCAAAATTAGCATATATACGCAAAACTGAGCAAATCCTGATACGTGTATATTCATATAACTTGTAAAACGAAGAGACTGCAATTCTAATTCTACCTAGCAAGATAATATGCCACGCAAAAGCCTAATTTCCTAAGAAATGGTGCTTTTCTAAAGGCTAAGATCCGAAATGATTGAAACAGTAAATATCTATAAACAGCAGATCTATATAGAAAACTATATTTCCCCTTACAAAATATTCATAAACCATAATTCCAGTTGAAAAAATCATTCCTCCATATCTATGAACCTCGTATCAAATTGAAAACCGATCGAAAAACAAAAACTCAAGCAACTCACAGTTGAGAGCCAGAATCTTCAACCAAATCCAATAAATGTAGAAAAAACGCCGAATCTCCAACAGCAATCAAACCCAAGGGTTTTAGCTCGATCACTCCAAAAATATTCAACAACTTAACACAGCTCCAACCACATCTTCTTATACAAAACCAGCATTTGCTAAGATCATAATCACAAATCCTACCTCTAAAAACTTAAATAAGCAGCACATATAGAGGTGGAGAGAGAAACCGTGAGGGCTTGGTCACGGCGTGTGTAATTTACTAAGCCGCCTGTCGACTTCACCATCTGAAATTGTTAACGGTTGTCGCTGCATATACATAACATAGGAGTATATATCAATATTATTATATAGTAGTACAACATAAATATCTAATCGTGTGTAGCGTAATCGAACCTTACTGAAGGATTTAAGATGAGAACAACGACGCCACACTTCGTCAATCACAGATTGTCACCCACACGTAACGGGAAATCATATCTTCCATTGATTCATTTTACTCGAGCTCGATCGAATCTTATGTGATGGCTTCGAAGATTCAATTTTTCACTCCACTAAAAATATCGAGCTTATTTAAAACGTAAGTAGTTTAATATAGCAAGAATCCATCCTTATCTATATAGACTACAGTTCGTGAGCTAGTGCCAACTAAGTTATTTTACCGTGCTATGGAATAATAGATTTTGGATATATGGAAACTAATAAAACAAATTTACTAATTGATTTATTTTTCTTTAACCATGTAACCAAAAAAAATGGTGCACCAATTGTACACACATTTATTTAATTTTGACTTAATAGATTTTATTACCATATTCAAGTAATCTCATTAAATATGAATATTAAAAATCTAATACTGTAAAATGTGACGCTGCAAATAAAAATATTAGTGCTACGAATATATACATAGGAAACCAACTAGGTTGACAAGTGGGTATTAAATGGAGGAATGTTGCTTTCCACATCAAAATATGGTAGTGCTAGTATTTTGACTTTATGTTTAATAGTATTTCTTTAATCATTGTTTTCCTTAGTTTGGCAATTATATAATTGCATTATTGATGAATAACTGAAGAGGAACGTGTAGTGAGTAGTTCAAGAAATATTAATAAACAAAACTCGTCATTAATTAAGGCTAAAGTACAAATTGTAGAATTAATCTAAACTTTATTCGGTAAGTTACACTGTTATTTTTTTGTTATGTTGTTTCATAATTTTGTGTGTGAAATTACAATGCTAAGCATGGAATTGTCTTCGGATTTGGACTACTAAACGTGAACAAGAAAAAAATTAAAATAAAAAATGGCACATACACACATGCTAGTTGCAATAGAAAAATATATGGACCACGTCATCCCTGAGTGCAACATGTAATACCCCCATTTAAAATTTCCAAATATCCACCAACCACCAATATTTACCAATATAAATTAGTATTGAAAAATCAATATTCAATAACTACCAATATTTACCAATGTTTAACCATTCATAATGGAGCAATTTGGTAGCTAAACCTGGCTCTAAAATTTAGAGTCTAAATTATGTGACAATATCTGATGTCGAACATGGCCGAGATTCAACCTTCAAAGAAGTGTCATATTTTAGTTTGATTTCTACATTTTGACATTAAACGTTCATGGTAATAGTTTATGGCTGTGAAACCATTATCCTCACACATCTTTGAGGTATCTGACATCTACTTAAATCTGAAGCCCGTGTGTGATTGCCAATGTTTTCAACTGGTCGTCTTAGACACACTCTCCAGGAAGTATTCTTCCTGTCAATAGCATGTTCTTGACGCCTAGGATAAAAGATAAGCTGACTCTTACAGTGGCACTTTTGTCTGAAAACAACATACGGAATTAACATAGTTTTTAGGCGAAAATATATCTAGAATAGGAAATCTTAAGAGCTTGGATATTCTTTCCAGAGTGACAAAAACTTCCTTAGTCAAAACAGAGTTAAACTACTCCATCCGTCCCACCTTAGTTAGGACATTTCTTTTTAGCTCGGAGATTGAATAATGAGTGTTTAAAGGTTAAGTGGAGAGATTATAAAGTAGGAAAGATAATAAAATGAGAGAGAGTAAAGTTCTTGCCAAAATGAGTCAACTATCTTGGGACGACCCAAAAAAGAATATGACTCAACTAGCATGTAAACTCTCTCTCTCCCTAGTATTTAGCCAGTCAAAATCAGCTAACATTCCAACCAATTAAGCCACAATTATCGATTTTCTCATCTAGCTCATCCGAATGCTAGGAGAAACACATCCCAAAAAGGAACAAAAGCACAAAAACATCAATCAACATCACAATCAACACACATACATAGACAGACTCAAGCATACGCCGTAAGTGAAAATCACCCAAGTGAAAATCAATACCCTTAAGAGCCCTGCCATGGCGCTTAGAATCATGAGCCTTCAGCACTTCAATTGGGGCCTCTCCCCTATGATGCCCACCATACTTGTTGATAAGAGGGGAAGTCCATGAGACTTATATAGTAGATTAAGCTCTGGTGATGAGAGGAGAGGCTCATGAGAGAGGAGAGGCACATGAGTCTTATATAGTGGATTAAGCTCTGGTGATAAGAGGAGAGGCCCATGACACTTATATAGTGGATTAAGCTCTGATGATAAGAGGGGGAGAGACCCATGAGACTTATATAGTGATAAGAGGAGAGGCCAATGAGACTTATATAGTGGATATATAGTGGATTAAGCTCTGGTGATAAGGCCGATGAGACTTATATAGTGGATTAAGCTCTGGTGATAAGAGGAGAGGCCCATGAGAGGAGAGGCCCATGAGACTTATATAGTGGATTAAGCTCTGGTGATAAGAGGAGAGGCCCATGAGACTTATATAGTGGATTTAGCTATGGTGATATGGCCCATGAGACTTATATAGTGATAAGAGGAGAGGCCCACGAGACTTATATAGTGGATTAAGCTCTGATGATAAGAGGAGAGGCCCGTGAGACTTATATAATGATGAGACTTATATAGTGGATATATAGTGGATTAAGATCTGGTGATAAGAGGAGAGGCACATGAGACTTATATAGTGGATTAAGCTCTGATGATAAGAGAAGAGGCCCATGAGACTTATATAATGATAAGAGGAGAGACCCATGAAACTTATATAGTGGATTAAGCTTTGGTGATAAGAGGAGAGACTCATGAGACTTATATAATGGATTAAGCTCTGGTGATACCGTCCATGAGACTTATATAGTGGATTAAGAGGAGACGCCCTTGAGACTTGTATAGTGATAAGAAGCTCTGATGATAAGAGGAGAGACCCATGAGACTTATATTATTATATTCATTTTTATGTTTCAATTGCCAACACCCTCCCTCAAACCCGATCCCGGGTTGATACCATGATAGAAATCCATGGGTTCCATCTTAAAACCAATTGGTATTAAGAGGAGAGGCACATGAGACTTATATAGTGGATTAAGTTCTTTCTGTACACCGATGTGAGATATTATTATATTCATTTTTATGTTTCAATTGCCAACAACTTCAAATTTGGACGGCGTTATTGACGTAGTTTAGGATACGCTATTATCGTTAGTTTCTGCCTTAATCTATTTTCTTTATAATTTAAATATATTGTGAGGAGGAATTTGGATCCTAAATAGTCGAATAATATATTTATTTCAAAATCATATTCCATAATGAATATTCTATATACTATTATTTTAAAAGTACTAGTACAAGGAGTAGTATTTTTCGATTGTTGAAATACTTATTAAAGTGCGTATGTTTAGCTAAGAAATCAAACCGTATATACCATTCTAAATATAAATACAATTATTAAGATAAGAAAAAAATGATTTGATTGAGTACATTTTAATCTTTTAATGGAGAGATCATCACACATAAAACTTTCATATCAACAAGCTAAATGGTTTAAAATATTCAACTTCATTGCATCAATATCTCTCTCCTAAATCTATAGAAAAAGTAGAAATTTACTACTATTAATTACTACTTAGGTAGATCTAGCCACTTCAATTGCATGAACTAAATCATCAAATTTAGCTCCTGTGACTTCTTTAATCACCTTTTCATCCTTCAATATTTTGAATGTGGGAACCACCTTTATCCCAAGCTCCTTTGCCAATGGCTGCATCACAAATTAAAACCAAAATTCAAAACAAACGTTAAAACATATACAAACACATAAGATTTTGATCTATATATGCAATGCACCTTGTTTTCTTGGTTACAGTCTAATTTTAGGAACACAATGTCCTCATGCTTTTCAGACAACTCTTCAAACTTTGGAGCCATCACCTTGCACGGGCCGCACCTGCACGTACAATCAAGGTTGTAAATGAGTCGAGCTGAACTGAACAGGCACTCGTGCACAAACTTGTTTGGAATTTTACAAATCAAGGTTTATGTTTGACTTTATCAAACGAGTGGAGCTTGAGCCATTTAATTTGGAACATATATCATCACCTAATCCTTCAAATATTCAATCATACTCCTGTGATTGATAATCAAATACTCGTCACCTAATTAAATTGAGTTACCCTGTGATTGATAATCAAATAGAACGATAACTGTGGCTAAGTCCAGAAGTTTAACTTAAATGAATTTTAGAATACAGCGTCGGATTAATCATATTTCGTTCCATTGATGAAATGGTATAAATTTGTAGCGTTTAACTTATTCGATCTATGTCTGCTGAACGGAAATTGAAATTACTAGTTTAAATTTGTCAATATACTACTCCATAATCAACTTGCAAGCATTAAAATCCATATTTAATGATTGAGTACTCCATAATCGAAGATGATGATCACATTTCTCTCAAATCTACACAATTCCGAGATCCAATCGAAAGGTCGAGCGATGTGATCCTTTGATCTAAATAAATTAGCGATGGGGAAACTCACCACTGAGTGTACATATCAAGGACGACAATCTTATCGCCGGCGGTTTTCACAATCGGCCAGAATGTATCCTTGTTTACCTCCTTAACTTGTCCCGCCGCCGCAGCCGGAGCCGCCTCTGGTTCGGAACTGGCCTTCGTCCTCAGCCGTCTCTCCCTCTTTGCAGCGGCGATAATCGCCGGAGACACAGAATTGTACGGTATCGAGGTCCTTGGAGCTAAACTGTACACCTGCAGAGCCATCGTCGCTAATCGCTATGTGATTGATTCAGATTGTACTCCGTATTTTCGAGTATAGAGAAAGATGTATGAAGCTGCTGAGCAAACTGGACCGTTGATTTATGGAGGCCAGAGATGACGATATTACCCTCAATTTTTTTCCTTAGGGACAAAAGGTGATTCGCTCACCCCAGGCGCCCCCATAACCCGGCCCGACATCGCTATGGAGGGGTTCAAACACGGTACCTCAGCGGCCCATTAGGTGGGAGGAACTTACACTGGTAACCAGCACACAAGGAGCCACCACAGTGGTGAAACTCCCACACTGCGGCTGCCAGCATTCGATCCTGTCTGCTTAGGGACAATCTACCACCCAGGAACCAACTGAGTTAAGCCCGTGCGGGTTTGGTCAAAATTGATCTTGAACATATGCTCATTTTTTTCCTTGTTTATATTTATTCATGAGTAAGGTCAAAATTGGTCTTGAACATATGCTCATTTTACGATTTTGGTCATAAACTTTATCTTTTGAGGTTTTGCACCCTGAACATTTCAAATCGGATCACAATTGGCCATGGACTAACTGTTCCGTTAGTTTTTAAACGGTCAATGAGTTTAATCCCGATTTTGACCAAATTAGACTATTAATTATAATTTTTACTCCCTAATTATTTCTTAAATTTCTTAATTAAGCCCATTTAACAGTCAATATTTTTTAATCGGATTTTGACCCAATTAATCATTTTAAAGATAATTCTTAATTATTTAAAAAATAAAATTATTTATTCTAAATAAAATAAAAATTTATTTAAAAAATGGAATGAATATAAGATTAATTCATTAGGGAGCCTCCCCTCCGCCGCCGTTAGAGCATCCAATATAGGGGCGGCGCGTCGGCCGCCCCGACCGCCGAGGACGCAGCTATCTATAGTGGGAAGGGTGTCCGCCCCGTAGCGGACAAAATTTTCGGGGCGATCGGCGACTAGGCGCCGAGGACGCGCCTACCGCGGTGCGCCGTGCCGGCCGGCGAGCCGGCCTATAGTGCAGAGGTGAGCGGCGCGCCGGTTAGGGGCGGACGATTTTTTTTGTTTTTTTTTTTTAATTCAATTTAATTTACCTATAAATACACCTCATTCCCCTCATTATTTTCACACCATTCCAACTCTTCACTCATACTTTCTCTTACTAAAATTTGTGGATTCCATATGTATTAAAAATGAACGATTTGTGGAATGACGCGTGGAATTCTCTGATTCAAGAGGCGCAAAACCAAGCCGACGAGGAGGACGCGGCGCGCGGCGGAATTGGCGGAGGCCGCGATCACTCGTGAGATTATTGTTCGTCGGACCATCCAACGAGACCATAGCGGAGCGCACCAGCGGCTAATGGTGGACTACTTTGTGGATAACCCCCGTTATCCACCCGAGATTTTCCATCGGTGTTTCAGAATGTCACAATGGCTCTTCACCCATATAGCGATGAATTTGGCGGAGCGGTACAGGTGCTTCACCCTCCGGAGTGATTGCACTGGCCGGATCGGGCTGTCTACTTTTCATAAATGCACCGCTGCAATTAGACAGCTTGCCTATGCCGGACCGGCTGATATGTTCGACGAATACTTACAGATGGGTGAGACGACTAGCCTAACGGTGCTCAGGCAGTTTTATAAGGGGATCCAGGAAATCTTTGGTCCGGAGTTCCTACGAAAGCCAACCTTTGATGAGTGCCAGAGACTGCTAGATATGCACAGTTCGGTGCACGGTTTCCCAAGGATGTTAGGGAGCATCGATTGCATGCATTGGGAGTGGAAAAACTGCCCGGTAGCGTGGAAAGGCCAGTTCATTACTGGTTTCAAAAGCAAAGGTCCATCGATGATTATGGAAGCCGTTGTTGACTACCGCTTGCGGATATGGCATGCGTATTTCGGTGTTGCAGGTTCAAACAACGACATCAACGTTCTGCAGTCATCGCCTCTCTTCAATGATGAGTGCCGGGGGGAGGGTCCAGAAATCAGCTTCGTAGCCAACGGAACGCAGTACAACATGGGGTACTATTTGGCAGATGGGATATACCCTCGTTGACCCATATTCGTCAAGACAGTTCGCCAACCGGTTGGACCGAAGAAACAATATTTTGCGCGAAAACAAGAGGCTACTCTGAAGGATGTTGAGCGAGCTTTTGGTGTGCTCCAAGCGCGATGGGCCATTATACGGTGCCCGGCACGAGTTTGGCACGAAGATGATGTCGCGAATATTATGTTAACATGTATCATATTGCACAATATGATAATAGAAGATGAAGGCTTTGCTGCGGAGCGCTGGGCACCGGAAGATGGTGCAAGTTCAAGTCACGGTGTTGCCTCCGTGCCGATACAGATGGGTGTACCACGTAGTAATGAATATTTGCTCCAACGCTTCACTGATATGCGCAGGAGCACAGCACATACCACACTCCAGGCCGATTTGATTGACGAGGTATGGGCACGTAGGGGAGGGGGCGCAGCGTGAAGAAGTGGTGTGATTTTCTGTAGATTAAATTTTCGTTGAATAATTTTTCCATTACTTTAATATGACGAAAATTTAGTATTCAACTTTAATTTATTTAATTATAGCCGTTTTTTCTAATTATTTACACTCCAGTAATTTTAATTATAATTGAACTAAAATAAACAAAAAATAAAATAAAATGAAAAGTGGCTAAAAAAGTGTCTTCTATAGCTGCGGACACTTTTTTTTGTGGGCGCAGACAAATAAGAAGTGGTTGTGGACAAAAAAAATGGTGGGGCTATTGGAAGTAGAGATGCCCACCGGTTCCGGTTCCGGTTCCGAACCGGAACCGTCGCAATTTTCCCGAACCGGAACCGTCGCAATTCGGGTCGCGGTCCGGTTCAGGTTCAAGATATTCTGAACCGGAACCGTCACCGAACCGGCGGTTCGGGACGGTTCGGAACCAGCGGTTAACCGGCGGAACCGCCGGTTCGGGCACGTATATCAAGGCATCGGGGATGGGGCCGACGGTGACAGCTTTTCAGCTGCAAAACCGGCCGGTTTCGGCGGTTTTTTGGCGGTTAACCGGCGGTTAACCGTGAAAACCGGCGGTTTTCCGCCAAAACCGCCGGTTTTCCGAATATTCAATTTTTTTTTTCAAATTCGAATTCTTCCATAAGAGTTTCTCTCTTCAATCTCCCAATTCTCTCTCTTTGTCTCCAATTTCTCATTTGTGCTATCGTGCTTCCATTTAATTACGCAAGTGCTACTCTTATTACGCATTGTTATACACTTATACTTGTTCCCGTAGTTCTATAAGTTGTCTTTCTTTCTCAATTGCTAAAACAAAAAAATATATATTATTCCATATTTCTACATTTCTACATAGCAATATGTCATCATCCCGAGAACTACGTGGATTTTGATTCCTCAATAAAATTGTGGATACGTAGGCAACTCAACTTAAATTTGAAAAGTTTAACTTTGAAAGTTTAAGTTGAGCTCAAGCCCTTTTCAATTTTTTTCCCCCATTTCATGTTTTTTTCAATGTAAATTATATTACATTGTTGTATGTTGTATACTTGTATACTTGTAGTTGTAGTCTTGTAGATGTATTATGTATATGTATTGGAAGTGTCCGCCTTATAGTGGATGCTTTTACAGCATTGCCATTCCCGAGTACCAACTCCAAAAACTGATTGAAGTCAGCCCTCCCTTAGGGTGTCCACTATAAGGCAGACAATTCCAATAGCCCCGCCACTTTTTTTGTCCACAACCCCAGTTTATTTATCCGCGCCCACAAAAAAAAGTGTCTGCAGCTATAAGCCGGACACTTCCAATAGCCCCGCCACGGTTTTAGCCACTTTTCATTTTATTTCATTTTTCGTTTATTTTAAATCAATTGTAATTTAAATTATCGGAATGTAAATAATTAGAAACCGAGGTAATACTGAAATGTAAAAAAAGTATTGGGACCAAATATTCGTTGTATTATGGAACTGAAAAAAATTATACAACGAACATATTAAAAAAATACAAATAAAAACACTGCCACCGTCTAATCGACGGCGGAATCGGATTCCTCATCCTCTTCTCCGACGCCTCCCCCGCTGCCGCTCGCCCCCCCACCGCATCCTCAGGCAACCCCAGCTGATTCTGGATCCGACACATGAGCTTGTAGTATATACCCTTGGTGATCGGGTCGGTTGCGGTCTCGTAGAAACGGCAGTTGTCTTGCAGTTGTTTCATCAACTGCACATCAAGACCTCGTGGGAACCAGTGGCCATGGATGGCGGTATAGGGGCGGGCTGTGAGATGCGCGATCCAGACTCAGCCGACGAGAGGCGGGAGGCACCTGCAGCCCCTCTAGCGCTTCGGATAGAGGCTTGGCCCGGAAGGCGTGGGCGCCTAGAGTGTGTAGTACGCTTGATGTCGTTGCCGCTGGGCGTCGTTGGGCGTCGATTGATTGCGAGCCGCTGCCGCTGCTGTAGTCCCCGGCTATGTTGTGTCTAGTACGCTTCGCCCCAGGAGCTCTTCCCCACTCTTGCGCACAGATGGACCTGAATTTTGGACAGTGCTCGAGATACTCCTCCCACATGGTGAACTTCGGCCAGCCTTCCGTGTTGAATTGGGTCATCGACAGCGCCTTGACGTCGGCCTTCTCTTCGGCCACTCTCCGTAGTGAGCAGGTTGTTCTCGTATATGCCAGCAAACCTCTTGGTGGCCCTCAGAATCCTAGACCACTTTTTGCGGAGCTGTTCCCCGTCACGCGATTTGGCCTCTCTCGGCTTGAACTCGTTGTATGCCAACAGGAAGCGCTTCCAAAAGCTCGGCTCGGTCTGATCGGTGTCCACTATGGGGTCCGATGTGACGGCATCCCACGCCCTCGCCACAACAATGGACTCCGCTTTGGTGTAGTGCGTGGCCCATTTACCGCCGGCCCCCGTTGCCTCGCTGCCACCTCCTCCGCCACCGCCGCCGCCTCTGCTTCCACGCGCCCCACCAAGCTCGCCGACTCTCGTCGGAACGGGCGTATCCGGTACACCCGGACTGAGCAGACTCATCATCGTCTCCAGTGCGTCCCGATCCACTTCGGTGAAAGGAGATTGGCTGGATTGGAAAGGGGTCTCCGGCTACGGATGGCTAAGCGCGTCCAAGTTGGGTCTGTAATCACCAAACGCCGAATGACCCAAATTCCTCTGAAAAGAGGCCTAACCTCGAAATTGGGTCTGTTGCCACGGCGGGGAGGTCGGCGACCACGTGTGGCCTGGAGGGAGCGCGGGACTCGACCTCCACGGCTGAGATGGAGGAGGAGTTGGACTCGAACCCTAAGGCTGGGAAAGATAGCCGCCATATCCCGATTCGTCAGTTTCGGGTGATTCGTCGTCTCCACCGTGCATTTTTAAAGAGTGAAAAAGTAGAGAGTGAATTAATGGAGAAAGTGTGAAATGGGTGGTGGAGGAGTGGTATTTATAATAAAAATTTTGAAAAAAAAAATTAAAAATGGTCGGATGCTGCCGGCGCGCCTATAGGCGCGGCGAGGCACGCCCGACGTGTCCTCGCCCCCTTCTCGCCGAATGGCCATCCGCCCTAAAAAAATGTGTCCGCCTCGGGGCGGACGCTTCCTACACTATAGCGCAGCGCGGTAACGGCGGATTGGGGGTGGCCGGCGCGCCGGCCCTATTGTGGATACCCTTACGACTCCCTGACCCCCACTTGCAGCCTCTCCCTCTTCAACCACAGCTTTGGCAACACCTACAACCTCCCCCCACCACCGCTAACTACTCTTCCCTCCTCAACTGCGGCTGGTCCAATGTCGTGCTCCTATTCTCGCCTCCAACGGCCTGCAATATGACTGATTGCATCTCTGCTGTTTGGCTCGCCGGCACTGAGCTCGGGCAAGTTTGAGTACCAGAATTCGTCTATCACCGTGAGCGGAGACATAGACCTCGATCTCGGCTCTATACATGTTGCTAGGGATTTGAGTCTCCCTGTAAACGGCGTCGTTAATGCTCTGGATTGTGAACTAGAACCCTTCATCTCATGCGATGGACACCAGGATGATCAAATCGGCAAGGATTTCGTCCAATTCGAGTGACGCCGTTTGCGCGAATGACAGTTGGGTTGTTGTGTATGTGTTTTCTAGGGCTCAATTTGATTGGGGATTTTATGATATTGATGAAGAGGAAGGGATGTTGATGTGGAAGATACTGATGTAGAAGTCGTCGACGATGCTCTCGAGCATGACGGAGAGGGTGAGGTTGCAGAGGCGGAGGAGGGCAGAGTAGCGGGTAATTAATGTCTTTGGAGAAGGTCCAGGAGAAGCCTTGAGGGGTGGGCTCGGGGGTGTTGGTCCCTTTTGGCCTTCCAGGAGCTGCCGTAGGAGCTGAAACACTTGGCCGGACATGTGAGCTTCTTCTTGTAGCAGGGTCCCTTTTCAGAGCAGACAACAGTGGGGCGTACGATGCCATGCGTGGAACCGCCTCCGCTGGGGCCGCCACCGTAGTTGCCGTAGCCAGGTATGCCAAAGCCGTTACTTGAGCGGCCGCCGGCCTGGTTGATGGCAGAGGGGTTGGGTCGGGTGGCTATGGCTGCGAGATGAGGCGTAGGGAAAAGAGGAGAATATCCATTTAATAAATATCCATTTAAAATCATAATTAACAATCTAATTTGGTCAAAATCGGGATTAAATTCGTTGACCGTTAAAAAACTAATGTAACAGTTAGTCCATGACCAATTGTGATTCGATTTGAAATATTCAGGATGCAAAAATTCAAAAGATAAAATTTAAGACCAAAATCATAAAATGAATCTATGTTCATGACCAATTTTGACCTTTACTCTTTATTCATTATTATTCATTTTTAATCGACTCTAATTTTATGCCAATACAAAAAATAAATGAAGAAAGATCATCGAATTATAAATCGTCGTATTTTCCCATGATTTTATAAGTAAATATATGGCTTAACCAGTTCCATAGTATCCACACAAAAATAAAAAAGAAACGAATCAAATGAACAAAATCACTAAGATCAACAACTGAAATTGCAACAAAATATTCAGCCCAAAATTCGTAAATTATTACGTAATTGTTCCATTATCACAAGAAATTACAGCAGTAAAAGAAGCCTAAAATAACTTAATAGTTGAGATAACTTGAACAGCTGAAAAAATGTTTCAAAGACATAATGTACAGATATTCCTATTTTTGCTAGTCTGCAGCTCAAGAATTCAAGTTTCAGCAAAGCACAACAATCCAAGGCCTCATACCTCCAACTAGTATTCCTTGGTCTGTTGCCTCAATTCATTCAACTCCTTCTCGATATCAGGGTCTTGAAACTTCAACGCTGCTGCAACCGGTCTCCCCGGTGGAAGCTCTCCCTTCTGTTAGACAGAAATAGGGAAACTCGATAGACGTGATGCTGACACACTGGATACAAGTGTTTCTGAGGATCGGGCTAGTTACCTTGGTGCTTCCTGAGAGCTCTTTCTTCAAGTCCGCAAGGTCATCATCGACTGATGAGGTTTCAAGCAAAGCAAACTGCAAAGTGAGAAAATGCAGTCACAACTCTATGTAAAGATTCTGCACAACTCTATGTAACGGTTATAACTACCTTTCCTTCAAGCTCGTCGCTGGTTAGTTGATTAAGAGCTTCTGCTTGAGACTCCATTGCCATAACTGCCGAAGAAAAAAACATAATCAACTGATCAGTGATCGTGGTTGTATTGTTAATAGGAAGCACACACTAGATGCATTGGTTCGTCACTGAGTACTAGGTTCCAGGAAACTCAGGTGCATTACATTTAAACATGGCTAATAAATTTGACGATCGAATATCCCTACATAATCGTCTAGTATGTTCTACTGTCTCAACTACTAAACGAGGTGATTAAGGTGAATTCTTGTGTGTTGATAAATATTGAATGGTCACTGGCATAGTCAGGCATAAGCTCACTTTGCAAATAAAACGTAATCGATTAGATTGGCTTACCTTTTTCTTCCATCTTCTCAAATGCAGAAAGAGCATTACTCGTATTTACATTCCCCAACATCTCACTCACTTTCGTTGCAGTTCTGAAAATAAAATGGAGAATTGCTGCAAATTGAAGTAAACTAAGAAAGAAGATGGCAAATACTAAAAAATAACACAAGGCGAGAACAAACTTGGCCGATTGAGCTCGTGCTTTGAGAGTTTCTTTTTTTGACTTGGCCTCTTGTATCTTGCTTTCCAGCAGCTGCAGGACAAGATAGTCAACTAATAATATGAAATACATATTAAGTGTATAGATAGCTATTAATTTTAATCTATTTAAAGGGTTAAAGAGAGTGCAAGTTATATTTATGTAGCTTCATGACAATTACATGCTAGCAAGTGCATCAAGAAACACGAAATAAAAACTGAAGAGACCCACCCTTGTATTGGAGACGAGGTTCTCAACTACACTTTTCTGCTGATCAAGCTGAGCCTTTAAAGAATTTGCATTATCCTGGAAATAACAAATGGTGATGTAACAAGCTGAACAATAAACTGCAATGTACTTGCATCACTTCAGTACAACGAAACAGTGAAACCAAGTAGAGGAAAGTACTTACAGCGTAAGATTTTCTACGCTTGAGAGCCTCACGAGCAAGGTCCTCATCACCCTTACTTAGAGCAAGTTGCGCTCTGCCGTACCTGTGATTAGACTCTAACGTGAGTGCTGCAGGAAAGGAAAAAAAAATATGACAGATTCGAGGATCTTACCAATCTTGAGAAGCTTGTTGTGCAGCTTTATATCTATTTTCCATCTGTTTCTGAGAAGCCAGGACCTAAGCAAGAGATAAAACAGGGTGATCATAGCTTGTCTTCACACAATATATTCTTCTTCGTGAACTTTTAACTGACTGACTATATGATATTGCAATTTCGCAATGAAGGTAACGCGTCAAGAAACAAACATTTGTAGGGCTATTCTGGCCTTCCAAAGCAACCCCCGACCCAAGAACAAAAAAAGCCACCTCGAAGTTCAAACCCCCTTACATCCCCAACTTTTTCTAGTAAACCTCCATGAATTTGATTCCTTCCGAGATACTATATGCAGAACGAAATTCACTAGAACCAACTTAATACCAGATGTAACTAAAACCACATTAACAATGGAAAACACCATCATCTAAATCCATCCCCATAGCATATATACAGACGCACCAAATCAAAATAAAAAGGAAGAAAACTGTGTCTAACAATGTGTGTGGGTGTTATACAACAGTGAAAATTGAGAATATTCGGAAACCACTCACCCTAGCCTAGGTATATGGTCTTTGTACAGGAATCATGCCTCAACTTTCTTGTATCTAATTATAGCACAATATGTCCTCAATGATAGATGTTTCGTTGTTGAGTTCCATTGTAAACTAATAGTGTCGTTAGTGATGCTGCTGCTATGCTTATAAACTATGTAAAAGTTTAGCCACTCGCACTCAGTTTCGAATATATATTTCTAATCAAGCTCTTAGTTGATTGAACTTGATTTCAAGACAACAATCTATTGTGCTGTAAAAGATTGATAGCTATGATTTAATCTAAATCCTAAATTATATCCCCCAACCACTCACCAAGAAGAAAATTCTAAAAAAAGAGTACTATGTATGAGTTCCAAAAGGAATAATAGCCTTTAAGAAAGAAAATGCAGAGTAAAAAAAAAGCAATGAAAACATGGCATACTTGTGCTGTAGCTTGACGCAACTTGATCAAATCGTCATTCATCTCTATAACGGTTTGTTCTAGTATTTTCTCAGGGTCCTCAAAGGAGCTTATTACAGCATTTGCATATGACTACACTTAAAAAGAGTTCAAATACAGTCAGTGACATTTGGTTGCCGGTAAGACTCAAAAGAATCGCAAGAATGTATACAACCTTAACAACTCTAGCAAAACGATCAAAAAGATTCATCTGAGTACCAAGTCCACCCCCTCCAAGGCTGTTACATCGGGATCTACTGGAGTAAGAAACCCGTACAGTTGTATATATCGGAGTACCCACTGCCCATAAAAAGGAAGGAAAAAATTGGGATCTACCATAAATACCGGGAAAAATACATTTCATCTGTTTTTAGAGAGCAAAATAGGAGTATTAAATTACAAGAGAAAAAAAGATGACATCAATGCAGAGTTAGTTTTTAACTACTTCAGCAACAGACAGCACTTAATATGCAAACATGATAGGACGAGATGCATCCAAATAAGCCTCAAACACAACATGCAAAATTGGCATCAGTCAAAAAGCAAAAGTGACAATCAAGACCTACGAACAAATCATAAACCAACAAGAACTCCTCAAATCTGTCTCTCAAGGCAAAAAGGATCACAGAAGTGAACATAACTAAAATAACTTTCTCCAGATTTTCCATGATTCAGTATAAAATCTCCAAGTAAATACTCCACCCAGCCCCAAATTGGTGTCCCCGTTCATCCAAGCTTCCCATTTTATCCTTGTCCTTAATGAAATTTATTTGCCTTGTTAGTTTCCAATGCAATAACTATGAATAATAATAATAATAATAATAATAATAATAATAATAATAATAATAATAATAATAATAATAATAATAATAATAATAATAGTAATATTGCCCAATTACTTGCTATAAAGTATATACTATACGAGTTATGATGGTTTTGAACAATTATTCAGGAAGTGAAGGAGCATACAAATGAAAACCTTTAGCCCTAATTTCTATACAAATACTTAATTTTGCATCAATTGAACAAAAATATACAAAAAGCGTCACCATCCACTGCATTCCGCTGAAGCAGTTTATAGATACAAACAGAATAAATCTCCCAAAACCCCCCACACCAAGAGATATATGCAGAGTAAATTGAGCAAACAATCTAGCAGTACCCAATGCTCACCAACTTGCACCTGCCTCTGACATTATCATTTACAAATTCCTCAATAACCAAAATCCAAATTTACACAAACCCATTATCACGCGATGCCAAAAACGAAAAGAGTTTGCACCGACAGCTCAATCAACAGACCACGAACAACAAGAAATCTGAGAAATTACCTCCTCGGCCGAAAAAGGATTGCCTGAACGGGACAATGACCCCTCGATTGCACGACGGAGAGGCGGAGCTAACCGTAGAGGAAGTCATGCTTATCCCTGCTATCGGCGCTCTTACGGCCATCGCCATCAATAATTGTTGTCTTCTTTATTTTATTTTATTTTATTTTTCTCTGCAAAACGAATCCCCAATCTCCTATTATGAATAGGCAGCTCCTATGGAGAGCTGAATCAATCAAATATTGAAAGAAGATTGAACCAAATAGTTCTGCAGGAACACAGTGGCTTTTGTTTTTCTTTTTTCCCCGATTTAATTATGCTTTTTGTTTGTGGTTTGTAAAGCGAGAAAGGCTGAAAGGATTAGGTTTTATTTTAGTGTTTTATTTTATTTTATTTTATTTTTGGTTCAAGAAATAACAAAAACAAAAGTGATTAATACAAAAGGTTTTTTATAGAGAAAAACAAAATTTTTTCGTGTTTTGTTCTTTTTTTTTGTACACACATCGGAGTTCGCGATACATTCGGCAAGCGAGCTAACCCTGACACACATCCCCTCATGGCTCGAAGACTAGCCCTGTGCGCACCAGCCTGTGAGCAAGCCCCTCCTCAGGCTCGTTCTCTAGCCCCCGTTCGACGGGTCCGGGGCAGCCGGGGTCGGGACCGTAAATTCTCGCCATCAAGCGGGTCGGGGTCTGCAAGCTTGCCAAGCCCAAAGGGCAATCCAGGATTCGAACTCATGACCTCCTGGATGGGCGGTATCCTTGCCTCCCTTCTCAACCGGTTGAGCTAGGAGGCTTGGATTCTATAATGTGTTTTGTTAAACGAATCTTAATTTAGTCGATATTCAAGAGCATTATTGTTGGGTCAGTTGTGTTTGGCCAGTTCATCCTTAGCACATTGAGACCAGCTCGTACAAGTTTAATTTTATAGTAATAGTTGTAGTAGTATATCATTATTGTAGATCTTACCAAAAGATGTGATGTGATCTCAGAATAATTTTTTATTTTGAGGAATGATAGTGTTTTAGATCTAATTCATTTTGGTTATTTTTAAATTTTTTCTTATTTTAGAGAGCATTCCTAATTTTCACTGAGAATGAAAACACAAGATATGGTAATCTTCCACATCTTTAAAAAGTATTACTAACAAAATACACATTTCCTTAATTTACACAACTCCAAACAACACAAACACCTTTTTTCACAGGGGGAAGAACTGCTTATCAAGAAACTATTACACTTTTCACACACACAAAGTGGAATATATACATGTTCTCGCCCCTGCCCTTTACAAACTATACAGCCTTGCTCTATAGTTTGGAGGAACAAGCCTGTAACCTAAAGGCGAGCAACCAAGCTTAACGCACCACCAACATCCGCGGCTCTTGAATGTGCATTTATGAGACAGCTCTGTTTTCCTGTTCCGTGGAATGCGCCATCATGATGTTTTCAGATGGCTTCTGCAATCAGGTGATGCTGAGAATTTAGGACCACAAGATTGGAACTCACCTCAGTTAAAAGATGACCGAACCTAATTATGCATCAAAGCACAGCTAATAACCTAAGGGTCCGTTCGGTTTGAGAGATTATATATCCCATGTATTTGTTTGGTTCATGAGATTGAATCTCACAACAAAATTCTAGATGGATAATCATATGATAATGAGTTATAGCAACGGAACGACATCTAAGAGTCTAAGGCGTGTCTATTTTCCAGCTCTAAGCAACCACATTCATCTTATGTTTCTCAAAAGTTTAACATTTTACATTTGATTAGTATGTGTGAGAAATTGAGGCGACACTTCAAATACTCCATCAATCATCATTCAAAAGCCACAAACACAAACCACCACTTCTCAATGCAGAGACACATTATTCATTAATAAACAATATCAAGCTCTTCTCAAGCACATCCGTATCATTTGTCTCAAAGCAACATCATGGATTTGCTTACTCACGCATTGCACCATAACTCGATCTCCTAGCTAAAGACACGTGAGATAATATCCAGCTCAACTCAACCACATTCGTCTCGCTTTTCTCAAACAAGATTTATGCATTTGATGGTATACTTTGATAATGCTGATATTCAAATATCAGCCAATATATATTCGAATATCCATCACCAATCGAAACCTTAATGTTCCTAAACAGTAAAAGTATACCTATAATTCATGGACGACCCATTTCATGCAAAATTGAGATCATATGATGATAAAGGATTCTTTTCCTTCACGAATTCAGATATCGAAATGAGCGGTTATTAACCTGAGGAATTTTGAGCATATCAGCGTAACCATCGATCTCCTCCGGAGATGTACAATCCTTGAGCGTCTCGAAGAGCGAGAGGGAGAACTGCTTCGAAACCACCTCCACGTCGAAGTAAATCAACCCAGAGCTAGGAATGTCGACCTGAATTCCCCTCACCGGGAGCCATAGAAACAACTCCTGAGCCGTAACACCTGTCAAATTAGAAATCCTCCCGTAGCTGATGCGGCCGGTGATGTCGCATTCGTACCGTAGGCGCGTCTCGAACACGGTGTCGCACGGCGAAGGAGACGGCAAGCGGAGGCGGAAGCCGCCAGATGTGGGGTCGACGGAGAATTCGGAGATGCCTTTTGGGAATATGCCGATAGGGAGGCCGCGGGAGCTGAGGATGTCATAGAACGTCACCACCCGCGTTGATATAGGGTGCGGATTGTCTTCCGCCATTGCTAGGGTCATTGCGGCGATGAGGAGCATCGCCATTGTCGTTGGATTGCGCAACACCATTGTTGCAGGAAAATGAGATAGAAACTGAGATTGGGAATTGGGGTTTAGAAAATGCAATTGTCAGCCCGTCTCTATCTTCCCTCCCTCTATCCTTATAAGGCCATCCACAATAGGAATAGTCCAGCAATAGCCCAGCCATAGCCTAGCCACTGCCACATCATCAGCACTAACAATCCTCCTGCCACATCATCAAAACAAACAAATAGCCCCGCAATAGCCCAGCCATAGCCTAGCTACATACTATCTACATCACTATTAACAAATATGTACAAAATGAATTAATTAACAATCACACAATATACGGAATTAAATTTACGACACAAAAACGAGAAAATTCACTAATATTAATAAAATTTAAAAAGTACATTAATTTAAAAAAATTACATAATAAAAAAAAAACTAACGCCGTGCAGTCCTCCGCGCTCATAACTCTTCAATTAAATCCTTTTGGAGTCGAATATGAACCTCTGTTTGGCGCATGTCGGCATGTGCTTGGAGGCGGCCGTCTTCATCGTGGGGTACCCCACTCCGTACGTTAGGTGCGAATGAAAATGACGGGCAAGTCGCGTATATATAGTGTTTCGGAAAAAAAAATTAAAAATTCGCGCTAGGCGATCCGGACGCTGCAATAGCGCCTAGCGGATCGCCTAGCGCCACGGAACCGCCGAGCGCTAGGCGGTTTTTTTTTCGCGAAATCCGCTAGGCGGCTGCAATAGATCGCCTAGCGCCGGCGCTCGGCTAGGCGGTGCGCTAGGCGCTATTGTGGATGCTCTAAATAGGTTTGATCCTCTTTTGTCATCATTGCAAAAATTAAATAAGATAATTGGTCTCTAAAACAAGAAAATTAGAAAAATATTGAAATATCAAAATACATTATTGTATTAAAAAAATATTTAAAATATCTATTTTTAGTATATATAAATTTTTATACAATATATTCATATATATATATATATATATATATAGGGGTGTGTTAAGATCATTCGCAGTTTTTTAGTCTAAGCTTCTTTTTAATCACAACCATTGGATCCTTGAATTGGATGGTTGTGATGATCTGCATTATTACACTATAATGGTGCATTATTAGTCGGTGTGCATTATTCAACTGAAAATCTGCATTATTACACTATAATGGTGCATTATTAGTCGGTGTGCATTATTCAACTAAAATTCTACATTATTAAATGACACGTGGCATCAATCTGACCGTCGGATGACAAAATCGTGGGGCTGAGATTAAAAAGAACAATAGAACAAAAGATACAAAAAGGAAATAAATACATCCCTAGGGGTGCATTATAATGACAACCTCAATTTCCGTAATAACCCTATAACTAAATCTGGACCACACATTTTTAAAATCACGTGGTCTAGATTCAAACTTAGCTTTCCTTCATAAAAAATGCGCAGAGGGTAAATATGTCATTTTGCTTATTTAATTTCTGAATTTTGCTCATGATAAAATTTACGTATCCAAATTTCGCTCATTTAAATACGTAAAATCTTATTTCCCATGATATACAGATGTATGAGATTCAGTTACACGTATGTATGAGGTTCAGTTATACGTAAAATCTTATTTCCCATGATATACAAATTTCGCTCATTTAAATACGTAAAATTTTATTTAAGTATCATTTTATCATTTTATTAGTCAAAAGTATCATTTTTATCAACTCAGAGTATCATTCTATCCGGCAAAACTACCATTCTATGCAATAAACCTAACATATATCATTTTATCATTTTATAAGTCAAAAGTATCATTTTATCAACTCAGAGTATCATTCTATCCGGCAAAACTATCATTCTATGCAATAAACCTAACATATATCATTTTATCATTTTATCAGTCAGTCAAAAGTATCATTTTATCAACTCAGAGCATCATTCTATCCGGCAAAACTATTATTCTATGCAATAAACCTAACATATATCATTTTATCATTTTATCAGGCAAAAGTATCATTTTATCAACTCAGAGTATCATTCTATCCGGCAAAACTATCATTCTATGCAATAAACCTAACATATATCATTTTATCATTTTATCAGTCAGTCAAAAAGTATCATTTTATCAACTCAGAGTATCATTTTATCCGGCAAAACTATCATTCTATGCAATAAACCTAACATATATCATTTTATCATTTTACGTGATATTTGGCGAAATTCAGAAATTAAATGAGGGAAATGACATATTATCATTTTATCAACTCAGAGTATCATTCTATTCGGCAAAACTATCATTCTATGTAATAAACCTAACATATATCATTTTATCTTTTTACGTGATATTTGGCGAAATTCAGAAATTAAATGAGGGAAATGACATATTTACCCCCGCGCTTTTTTATGAAGTAAATCTAAGTTTGAATCTCAATCACAAGATTAGAAAATATGTGTTGTTCAGATTTGGTTATAAGGTTATTACGTGATTTAGGGGTTATCATATGATCACAACTCTACATACCTATATATATATATATATATAGGATTGTTATATTGCTAACTCAATACTTAATTGCTAACTACAACTAAATAATAGCCATTAGATATTCAAATTAATGGCCTAGATCATCAGTCCCGAAATGTCAATACGATCAACAAAAAAAGTCAATAAGGGTATTAAGGTCAATTTACAGCAAAATAGTTGTAACTAACTTTTGAAAAATATCTCATAATTTTAAAACGCATATAACTTTCTCAATTTAAATTATTTTTTCGCACAACATATATCAAATTAAAGATAATTTCATAAAGATTCTAACGAGATCTCACTTGCATATGTCCCGATGTCAAAATTTGAAAAAAAAATCGAAGATTTTCAATTTTTTCTTACATCAACAAGTGTCAACATGATATATAAAATATGTCAATATAATACATGTAGAATGTCAATATAAGCAATGTGTTAACATTCTCAAAGTATTGTGTTGACATTCTCAAAGCATTGTGTTGATATTTTTGAAATATTATATTGACATTTTCATCCAAAACCCTAATTTGGTAGTTTTTTTTAATCTTTTTCAATTTAATTAATAAAAATGAAAATTACACGTGGCAAATTGTAGACCACAATTTTTCTAATATCCTATAATTTTAAATTAGTTGTAGCTAGCAATTAAATGATGTGTTAGCAATTGATCACTCCCCTACCGTGGTATATTGTATATATAATATATACGAAAATTGGTATACTGCACACACTGAAAAATATATTTATAAACAAAATATAATAAAAAGAAAAAAAACCTTCAAACCCCTAATTTCATAAAAGAAAAGAAAAAAAGTCAAACGCTCTCATCATCTCGACAGTGTGATTTCAAGAAAATGAAGACAATATTGACCATGATATATAAATTGTTTTGTATTTGACTATTGAACTTTTATTGATTTGAATGTTATGAAAAACATTTCATTGTGATGAAGTTTTATTTTGGACATTATCTAAAAGGTTGAATTGTTATTTTAAATATTTTGGCTAAAAAATAGTTTTTTCGGTATAACCCATGTATAAAGGTATTATGATATATTGTACCGTATTTCGGTATACTTGTATAATATACTGAAATATGGTACGGAATACCGCAATTATGGTACGATAACGAGTAAGAAAAAAATTATCATATCGAATTTTTGGTATACTGGAATTCGGTGTACCGATAAGTTAGTATGGTATTTGTATGATATTTTGTCACCGCAGTTTTCGGTATGATATACGATATAAGGTTCTCGGTACGGTAAACCATACCAACCCCATCCTTAACGTAAAAACCACAAACTTTTATTCAATTATGGTATTTTTCACATACTATAAAAGTTGTTTATAATATCACAAACTTTACAATCAGTGTGTTATGCCTCATGGCAGGTCAATTGTCATATATGATTGGCATACATGCCATTTTTATTCTAATTGCCACAAACTTTAAAAGTTATTAAAAACACAACAATTATATTACTACCATTGTTCTACACTGTTTTAGTAATTTTTTATTTTTTTCATCCTCCAACTCATTAATAATAATCTATAAATACCACTTCATCCAATAACTTTTTTACACAAAAAAGACTATATTCACTTAATTTTCTCAATAATTTTCCATTCGCAAATTTGCGAAAGCGTCCAGCGGAGAAACACAATTTTTGGAAGCAATTTTATATCAGCCTTCTAAACCACCCGACTACGGGAAGTGCCAACTCTGCAATGCCCGCTCAAAATGAGGGGGTGACATTCATCCGACCGGGACGCATGCGGTGAAGACTAAAGGCAAGGGACAAACCAAGAGCCCCATTCGATGAGAATGTTTTGTATGACTATTTGCTTAAAGCCACGAGCACCAATAGATCCAACTTCACGTTGAAACAATAGAATAAAATGAGGTTTGTTTTGTGTTGGAAGAAAAAGATCGTGAAGAATCAAGAAGCGGATTTTCCGAAACAGAGGGAGGAACCAGAAGGAGGAACACAATTTTCTCACATCGGATGGGGGAAACAAAGGGAGGAACCAGAAGCCCCCAGCGGAGGCGGGAACGGCGGAGGAGTGATCGGCGCCGGCAATTTCGTCGGCAAAACACGAAGCAAACAGGGGGACGGCGACGCCGTTCTCGGAGGTGATGGGTTAGGGGTTGATAACCCTAACCCTAAATTATGTTATATACCCCCAAGTTCCTTCAATTCGCATAAATCCCCCCTATACTTTCCGAAATTATGCCAAGAACCCCATCCTTTACATGCAAGACCCCGAACTTCTTATGAGTTACAAATTGAACCCCAGACATGTGATATGTTACACCTTAACCTTCAACCAAAAGTTTTTGGATGTACCGTTTATGTCCATATTCCAATACATGAGAGAACAAAATTATCACCTTGTGCTACCAAATGTGTTTTTGTGGGCTACGGGATTAATCAAAAGGGGTATAGATGCTATGACCCAACTACAAAAAGAGTAGTCACCACAATGAATTGCAACTTCCTGGAAACCGAGTTCTATTATCACACTCACCTTGGTAGTCAGGGGGAGAGTGAGTCATACAACAGAGTAGACTACCTAAGTTGGTTTGTGCCCGAGTCAAATCACTCCAACGAGGACTCAACAGAACCGGTTAGCACTGTCGCCGAGCATGTCTCGATCGCTACAGAGTACTCTCAACCGCGTTCCAGTATCTTGCCTCAATCGATATCCGAGGTATCTGAGGTAATTTCTGATCCACCTCAAGAAAATAGCACTACTACTGACCCGTTATCACAGAATCTGTTGATGAAAGCATGACCCTCGACGAGAGTACAGGTCGATACATCCTCCCACCACAAAGCAATCGTGGAATTCCACCGAAGAAAACGGGTAGAAAAGGCCAGTATGCTGTGGCTAACTTTGTGAAAGGGAGCTTGGCCAAAATGGCTAGGGCATTTGAAGCTGCACTCTACGAAGAAGAGGAAATCCCCTATACAGCCGAGGAAGCATGGAAAGTTAAACATTGGAGAGATGCCATGTTTGTAGAGATGGATGCTTTGCTAAAGAACAAGACTTGGGAAGTAGTGAACTACCCAAAGGGGCTACTACAGTGGGATGTAGATGGGTATTTACAATCAAAAGGAGACCCGGCGGATCTATTGACCGATATAAAGCGAGACTAGTGGCAAAGGGGTACACATAGACCTATGGTGTCGACTATGTAGAAACTTTCTCGCCAGTTGCCAAGATCAATACAGTGAGGGTGTTGTTTTCGATAGCAGCTAACCGAGATTGGCCTTTACACCAGTTCGATGTGAAAAATGCCTTTTTACATGGAGAATTGACCAAACTAGTTTATATGGTTCCCCCAGCTGGATTTACGGGAGACTTCCAAAAAGGGGACGTTTGCAAGCTCAAGAAGACATTATATGGCCTTAAGCAATCTCCAATAGCATGGTTCGGGAGGTTCACTGAAGTAATGAAGAAGTATGAGTACTGCCAAAGCAACTCAGATCACACCTTGTTCCTCAAGAAGAAAAATGGTAAGATCACATGTCTCATTATTTACGTTGATGATATGATTATCACTGGTGATGATGAGGAAGAAATAGAGCAACTAAGGAAGAACCTGTCCAAGGAATTTGAGATGAAAGACCTTGGCCATTTTGGGAATAGAAGTGCTTAGATCAAAGCAAGAGATCTTTATCAACCAGAAGAAATATGTACTTGATATCTTGGCAGAGACCGGAATGATTGATTGCAAACCAGTGGACACTCCAATGGTCCAGAATCATGGACTACAAATTCGGGAAGGAGCCAAACTAGCTGATCGAGGGAGGTATCAACGGTTGGTTGGGAAACTCATCCATTTATCCCACACCAGGCCAGATCTTGCATATGCTGTTGGAGTAGTGAGCCAGTTTATGCATGCCCCACAAGAAGAACATTGGGAGACAATATTGAGAATAGTACGATACTTGAAGGGTACCCCGGGTCATGGAGTATTGTTCAAGAAACATGGGCATTTGGAAATACACGGCTATACTGATGCAGGTTGGGCAGGAAATCCTAATGACAGAAAGTCCACAACAAGATACTTCACCTTTGTAGGAGGTAACTTGGTGACATGGAGAAGTAAAAAGCAAAAGGTGGTAGCATTGTTGAGTGTCGAGGCAGAATTCTGAGGAATTAAGAGTGGATTGACAGAAGTACTATGGTTCAGAAAATTAATGACTGACCTTGAACTCAAATCCACGCAGCCGTGTCGATTGTTGTGTGATAACAAGGCCACCATTAGTATCTCAGAAAATCCAGTCCAACATGACCGGACTAAGCATGTGGAGGTGGACCGACACTTCATAGAGGATACAATTGATGCAAAGATAGTGGAGTTGCCCTATGTCAAGTCAGAGGATCAATTGGCGGACATCTTGACAAAGGCAGTAAACTCGAACTCCTTTCGAGGTGTATTGAACAAGTTAGGCGTTGGTGATCCCATCACTTAACTTGAGGGGGAGTGTTGGAAGAAAAGGATCGTGAAGAATCAAGAAGCGGATTTTCCTACAATCACAATTAATAGGGAAGATTAGCAATTGATTTTTACCATGTATATGAATTAGGTTTAGGGTAATGAATCTTACCTTAATTGTATCATTCTTGAAAGCCTATAAAAAGGCATGTACATTTGCTCCACCGAGAATAAGATTGAATGATTCAATTCCCCAAATACTTCTTCAAAACCTATTTTATCATTTTGAATTAATTTAGTCTTATGAGTGGATATGAGATAAATAGTCATGAAATACTATAATGTAATTTGATGGTATGGGGGTGAGTTAAGATACATCATCACGGGATGAGTTTCTTTTTTCAATATAAAGTAGTTGAAGAAAGAAATGAATATTCCATATGTCCACAAAATATAGACAAGTTTATTCATTTTGGGTTGTCCACCAAAGTTAGACTAATTCAAAAAATGAAAAGTTTTAAACCATTACTAACTATACACATAATTCTAAATATGAATTTCACAATCTGGTAACAGTCTAACACTATTTCCACCACATTTTTCTCCATCTCTTTTACTTTACCAATTATGCATTAAAACCCGTGTTATTCACAACTTTGTCTATTTTTTTTAAGATGGAAGAAGTATATACATAATCCTTTAATAGAAGATAAATATAACAACTGAACAGCACATAAAGGCTAATGCTTGTTTGGTAGCCTAGATATATGAATTATTTGGTTGTTTGATAGATAAAATAAGGTCCATGTTAGGCCATCAAAGTCCATCTCAGGCCATTGAGATCTGAAACAAATTATATCCTTATCTTAAAACCCATCTTAATTAATATCTTATACTAATTTAATATGCCTACCAAAGCACTAAAATATACCATCATCATTAATTGTCAAATGACATTGAACAAATAGAGTATTCCTACTTAAAATACTCCAATTTTCTCAACTAATGGCCCAATTAGAGCATCCACAATAGCGCCTAGCGCACCGCTTAGCTGAGCGCCGACGCTAGGCGGTGCGCTAGGCGATCTATTGCAACCGCCTAGCGCTCGGCGGTTCCGTGGCGCTAGGCGGTGCGCTGGGCGATCCGCTCGGCGCTATTGCAGCGTCCGGATCGCCTAGCGCACCGCCTAGGGCGAATTTTTTTTTTCGAAACACTATATATACGCACCTTGCACGTCATTTTCATTCGCACCACTTGTTTTAACGAGTACTCTCTATCTAAATTTCTGTACAAGATCAACAACGGTAAATGGATCTCAACAACGAGCCTACTTCAGGGAGTAGCGGGTCTCAAGGTCAAACTCCCCCGGTCCCCGTGGGAAGTGGATGGAGTCAGATGCCACCATACTACAACATGTACCCGTGGCAGCAGGTGATGCCCGGGATGCCAGCTGGGGGGAGTCCGCCGGTGGGGTTTCCGGTGATGCCGGGGTGGGCACCCAGTGCCCAGATGATGCCGGGGTGGGCACCCGGGATGCAGATGATGCCCGGGGGGTACAGGCGACGCAAGGGACGCCGGGGGGGTACCGGCGACGGGGGGATCCCCGACGACACAGGGGACGCCGGGGGATGTCTATCGCCCCAGTTTTGATTTTTCGACTGGTTCGTCGCACACATCGACCCCAACGGAGGCGCAGCCGTTGCCCCAATTTGACACTTTCTCCTTCGATGAATTGGGGTTAGATCTTCTCGGTGTTCCGGATGCTCCCGTTCAAACGGGGGGCGCAGGGCGGGGTCGTGGCGCCCCAAAGAAGAAAAACAAGGGGAAGAGGGTCGGCGAGTCCTCGCAGCCGGGTGAGGACGACAGCTCGGTACGGAGGAGGTGGACGGACGTGGAGAACGTCGCGCTGGCCAAGGCGTGGGTGAGTGTTTGCGACGATCCTCTCGTTTCGAACAACCAGAGGATCGTCAACTTGTGGGGCAAGATAGCAGCAGCCTACCAGAGGTTTTGCCCGGAGGGGAGGCGATGCACCGGGGAGGATTGCCGGAAGGGGTGGGACCGAATCAGGGCTGCGGTCTCCCGATTTTCGGGCTTGTACACCAACGCCCTCCGCATGATGAGCAGTGGCCAAACGGAGGAAGACTGCAGGAGGATAGCGGAGAAAGCCTTCCCCCTGAAGGGGGGTGTATAAGGACTTCACCTACTGGAACTGCTATCTTGTGCTGAACGACTCCGAGAAGTTCCGAGTAGGTGTCGACGCTGGCTGGCCGAAGAAGCAACGACTGAACTATACCGGTGATTTCAGCGGCAGCAACGGTGGTTCCCACGACCTCCCCGAGACGGCCCAGGAGGTCCCGACCCCTCGTTCGTTCGCTCGCCGAACTCGCCCGGTTGGGCACAGACGGGCTCAACGGGAGGTGAGGGGGGTCGCCGGGGGTTCCCAGGAGGTCCAGTCGGCATCCCCCCTTCGCCAATCCACAGCGGATCTCAAATTCTTCGCGCGTCAACAAACGCGCGCTCAGATGGTCAAGACGATGGCCGAATGGCGGGCGGCGGTGGACCCCGTGGAGAAGAGTTTGCTTCAAACATTGCTCCTGAGCATGCAGGAGGATTTGGAGGCGGCACGGAGGGAAGCCGCTGAGAGTAGAGGCGGCGGCGGCGATGAAGACGGAGGCGATGGTGCCGACAACGACGGAGGAGACGACGACGGAGCAGATGAGTGAATTATTGTACTTTTTTTGTTAATTATTGTACTTTTTTGTTAATTATTGTACTTTTTTTTAATTATTGTACTTTTTAAAATTTTAATAGTATTATTAATGTTTCTCGTATATGTCTCGTAAATTAAATTCCGTATATTGTGTGATTGTTAATTATTTCATTTTTATATAATTGTTATTAGTGATGTGACTATTGATGTGACTGGGCTATTTATGATGTGGCTAGGCTATTGCTGGGCTATTTATGATGTGGCGAGAGGATTTTTAGTGTTGATGATGTGGCATGAGGAGTTTGTGGCTAGGATATGGCTGGGCTATTGCTGGGCTATTCCTATTGTGGATGCTCTTATAGGTTGGAGCAAAACAATAATTTAGCAACGACGTCGTACGACTAATAGTTGAATTAATTTATTTTTTATGGGTTGCATTAGTGTGCTAACTAATTTACAGTAATAATTAATAACGTTCAATTCTGTGTATTAAAATTATCAACACAAAGACATAATTATATCAATACAATATGTAAATTTAAATATCAATATAAAGACATAATTTATCAACATAAGAAAGATTGATAAATTTATGTCTTTGTGTTGATATTT
This sequence comes from Salvia splendens, assembly GCF_004379255.2. Classification (NCBI taxonomy): domain Eukaryota; kingdom Viridiplantae; phylum Streptophyta; class Magnoliopsida; order Lamiales; family Lamiaceae; genus Salvia; species Salvia splendens. Next base: position 35,027,804 of record NC_056044.1, on the reverse strand, counting down.
TTAACATACAAAATTGATATTTAGTTAATAGTTATTACAATAAAAAGTTAGTTGATCCCACCTATTTTTTATTCTTTATAATAATGGATATTCATTTTTGGTAGCGCCATCACTTGATTTGAATTATTTCAAATATGAATAGATATACAAACTCACACAAATCACACCAAAAACTTTCAAATTCTGCAGCCCCCTCTTTCTTTCAAACAAACACACACCACACGCACAGTGTGCTAGACGCAGGCCACACAGTTTCCATTTCTGAACTAGTTTAATCGACAATTCAATCATTTCGGAGGAGGCGTTTTTTCCAGGTGAAAGGATTCTTCAGGTTTGGTCTGAATCTGATGTTTTCCTCCGATTCCGAATTTATTTCCGTTAAGCATTACAGCGAGCTAATGATGGAGCGTTGCTCCACTGCTGTCGTTTCTACCGTTTACGCTTAATGAGTTATTCGAATTTGTAATTTTGGTAACTTCTGTAATCGTTGCTTATTATATCAATTTCATAATTTATATTTCAATTCCGCATCTGTAGGCCTAGAGACTATGGGTGTTGAAAATTATCATGTCATCGAGCTTGTGGGCGAGGGATCATTCGGAAAAGTTTACAAAGGGCGGCGGAAGTTCAGTGGCCAGGTGCGGCTGTTCGTTGCTTTATGCGGATGAATGCTTAATTGTTTTGGAAGTTTAGAGCTAATGCTGTTTGTTCTTGAGATCTGCAGACGGTTGCTATGAAGTTTATCCCTAAACATGGAAAAAGTGAGAAGGATGTATTGAACTTGAGACAGGAAATAGAGGTATATGTTTCTCATTCATTTATGTGACTGTGTGGGTTCAAATATGTACTTATATGAAGATATGCTATTGACCAAAGTTGCAGATAAATGTATGATTTAGGCTAGCTCGAATTCGATGAAGATTTCAGGAAAACATAATAATGAAAATTAGTAACATGTTCTTTTCATGTTTTTAACTCTCTAAGGATAATTAAAACTTCATATTCTTATTCCTCAATAGATAAATAAGACACATGCATTCTGTTACCTTTCCATAAATAATCTTATTCTATATGTTCCTTCATGATTAGGTCATTAAACTTTGCAGTTGTTGAGTGGTTTTAAAAATTATGCTTTTAATGCTAACTTTGATCTTGGTGACACCGCAGATACTAAGAAAATTGAAGCATGAAAACATTATAGCAATGCTGGACTCATTCGAAAGCCCACAAGAGTTCTGTGTAGTTACAGAATTTGCACAAGTAATTATTACTCATTTCCCTCGCAATCTTCAATCCATTAGTTCTTTTCTTTTGTTGGCAAATAAAGCTGAATTTAAAGGCCGAGTCTCGGTGGACTCGAAGCTAGACCTTTGGCCTTGAGCATCAACCACTCACTAGGCCAACTCATGCACACGACCACTAGTTCTTTTCTTGTACAGTATATAGTTGATCTCAGATGTCAGCTGACCATCTGCCGAATGTGTGAAAATGGAAGCATGAGTAATTTCTGAGGCTTATCTTATTGCAGGGAGAACTTTTTGAAATTCTGGAGGATGACAAATGTCTCCCTGAAGAACAAGTTCAAGCAATTGCAAAACAGCTGGTAATTGAATCATCAGACTTTGAGTCTGCTTGAATCTTCTGGAAGTTGTTAATGAGGTTTTAGACAGCATGGAATATGATGATTTCTTTCTATGGAATAATTTAATGCCCCTGATGTTTCATTGCATTTTAAACTTTGTGGTATTTATTTTCCAGGTTAGAGCACTGCATTATCTCCACTCAAACCGTATAATTCATCGTGACATGAAACCACAAAACATCCTCATTGGTGCTGGCTCTATTGTGAAGGTCTGTTTCTAGATAGCTTTTATTGTTTCTCAAATTTTCACTTCCATCGGCATCTGTCATGTTGCTTCAAAATATGGTATTTTGCACACAAAAAACTTGTATTTGATTAAAGTGTATGCATATCACATCTTACTGTTTATTTTCTGAGTTACCGTAGGTTCTTCTGTAAAATCAATGATGTTATTCATTCATAATGAAGAATAGCCTGACCTCTTAGTCCCATTTCTTATGCTGCTCAATGTAAAATAGCTTTGCGATTTTGGTTTTGCACGCGCAATGTCTGCAAACACCGTAGTCCTGCGATCCATTAAAGGTAATAATACTTTACAGTTTACACAGACCCTTTGTTTTTTATCCATTGTTGTTGTTTGCGGCCCCTACAAAATTATCTTGATGAATGAATTTTGACTTTTCTGCTCTTGTTTACATATAAGGAACACCTCTGTACATGGCGCCAGAATTAGTACGAGAGCAGCCATACAACCACACTGCAGATCTGTGGTCCCTTGGTGTTATTTTGTAAGTAATACATTGCTTTGTGCATTAGAGAAAAAAAAGCTGTTCACAATGCTGATGAGCATCTGCATGGCTCTAAACTTTAATAGCTACCAAGACTAATTGCATGAGATTTACACTGCAGTAAATACATAGGATGATGATATAATATCTTCTAGTATATCTATATGAAATTAGTCTAGGCAAACACTGGCTGCAGTATAAGGTTGGCATTTACTATTTAATGCAGACGACCGATGCTTACTTGTGAACAGTCTTTTAGCACCAGTGTGTCAGTATAGTGGCAGAGATCATGTTTGTTACAGCTAGGAGTCAGGATTTATGTTTATGCCAAAGTCATTTAATTTTTCTTTTTATGTATGCTAAGATATAAAAATAATATTTGAGTGGGCTATGCCTGAGAAATTACCAATCCTACATCCATTTCTAAACCATTCTCTCATGTTTCTCAGCTAGTTTTTACTCCCCTTTTCCCTCTAATGCTCCTTAAAAAACCTTCCAGGTACGAACTATTTGTTGGCCAACCTCCATTTTATACGAATTCAGTTTATGCACTTATACGGCACATCATCAAGGTATTGTGGTTTTCTTTATTTCCTGTCAATTTTCTCACCAGCACAGGAGATGATTAATTGTATCGCTTACTTCTTGTAGGATCCAGTTAAGTATCCAGACAATATGAGCATAAACTTCAAAAATTTCTTGCAGGGGTTGCTTAACAAGGTAAGTTTGCAATTTTAAATATATGTCCATTAACTTTTATTCTTCCTCCATACCTTATGATGTTCTTAATTTGTGGAACAGGTTCCCCAGCAAAGACTGACATGGCCTGCTCTTCTTGAACATCCATTTGTTAAAGATGCATCTGCAGAAATGGAAGTGAGTATTGCCACTTTTCTTTGAGAAATGTACCTTTTACAGTATTGGGCTCAGCTTTTCAATAGTATATTTATGTAAATGTTTGTTTGATCAATAACAATTACCAGGTGCAATGCAATGTGATGACAGCATCTCCAAGAGGTTTTGGTGGAGCTGTGAATCAAGAAAAAAGTGTTCATAGGCCTAGTGGATTTACTGGTGCAACTCCAGAGAGTAGGTCCCTAGTTTTTTGAGCCTTGAAGAAAAGAAATGCTGCTATTTAACTGATGATATTTGATTGTAGGTACAAATCCATGCTCCCCAGTGGATCCTCATAACAATAGTGCTATCTCTACGAAAGATAATGCGAAGGCAAAGGAGGAGTTTCCAGGGTTTCCGGGCCAGGGTGGTAATGTACAGTCAGGTAAATTTAATAAAACTTGTTCTTCTGTTGTTTTTTTGTTTCCATTCCCTACAATACTAAGCAGTCAGCTTGTACTGTTTTATGGAGCTGTCAGGTGGCATCTGTGGCAATTCTTATGTTCTATTTATGCTATGCCCCCTTTTGATTTACTGTTAATCTTCATCTTATAACCATTCAATCAATAAACCATGTTAGTCTACGTTACTCTTCAACAGTAATTGTTACTGTACCAATGATAAACAAATTCCAACTACTGTAATTATTATTAAATCAAATAGGATCCACTGTTTCAGAAAAATAAGAACATCTTTGATCGGGTCTATGTCTCATATATGTTCAGGCTGCCAAGTGCTGGACCGGCTAGAAAATAATTCCCGAACAGTTAAGGGTGCAAAAATGATTGGTCAAGATAATGAAGCATTGTCTGCCATTCTGCTACCATTTAGAAAACTCTCTGATGGACTGCAAACCTCTTGCAGGTAAATGAATTAGTTTCTCATTGTCTTATAGTGTTTCCCAGCTACTCATTAATGTCTTGTGGAAGTAATCATTGTCATGTAAATGCACACATCCTACATTTTTTATGTATGTGGTGAGCATCATAGTTGCTTTAGGTTATTCTTCATATTTCTTTTTTCAGGGATCAGGACGTTGTGACTTTGAACCAGTCCTTGAGAATTCTTGCAAACTTAATTGGTGGGGGAGCTGTCAGTTCAAGGGGGATTCTGGATGAAATGATCAATAGACTACTTGGATTCAATACCGCTCTAATTCGATATAACATATCTGATGGGAATGACTTGATGGCGAAGGTATGTCATTAGCCTTATAATAATGGTGAATGTTATGACAATGTACTTTTGTGGGTTGTGTGTATGTGTTTTATCTTAAAATTATAATCGTGCACTTGTTATCTAAGAGTTTTGAACTTCAATCTGCATGCTTTGAGAAGATTACATAGTTGAAGGCAGTTTTTAGCTAGCTAACTCTTGCATGCAGAGTAGGGTTTTTATTAGCTTTAGTTACTATCTCCTTGGACTAGTCCTGTTTTATTTTTTGGCCTGGGATTGTCTTTAAGCCTGTTTCTTAAATGTTTTTGCTTTTCTATGCAGAGCTTCTCACTCATCAAAAGATTGGTAGATAATTCTGGAGCTAGTTTTGGTGATCCTTATTTCAGGCACTGGGTTGCCCTTGTCAGATTGTATGCACAGGTTAGCTTCTTGGTCTTTATTTAATATTTTCAAGCAGAAAATTTGAAGCATTTGCTTTAATATTTCATATTGTAAATTCTTTAGGTTGCAGGTTGTGGTGATGAAATCTCTGGAAGAGTTCTTTATGAGTGCACATCATGTGTTGCAGTCATGTTATCTCAAGTTGCTCAATCTCTAAGAGCATCTCTAGTCACTTCAAACCTTGATGCAACTTCCACTTCACTGCCAGTAAATAAAACTATTCAACAAATTTTGGACCATGCAAAGTCTTCAGGTGTACTAAATTGTTTGTGCTTGAGCTTGGAGTCGTCTGGCCTAAATTTAATATCAGGATCTACAAATTTGTTGCGAGCTGCATGTGAATCCTGCAGGGGCATTTGGTCACTCATTGATGCGTTTGAACTTCTTTCTCAGAAAGGATGTGTATTGTTTCCATTGAACTCTTTGCGGAGCCATTCTCTACTTCGCCTTGATATTAAGAACTCCGATGAGGCACCTTCATATGGAAGTGATTTAGGAGAAGCCATTGATTCTATCGCTAGAGCATTTCTTAAGTCAAAAGCCATACAGGTTGCTATATATTTTTGTCTTCACCAACGTCATGAGATAGGTCTCTGTGTTGGAGTGCAGGTATCACTTGAGCACCCTTCTTGAATGATATACTTCTTTGAAGTAGGTGGTTCATGTCATAGTTCTTTGGTTCTGATTTCTACCCAAATTTTCTCGTCATTATTATTTCATGTAAATATTTGTGCAATTTCCTCGATGACAATAAATGATTGACCTGTTTTGCAGCTTATTTTGAGATGTTGCATGCACAACGATGTTATCACTAACATCCTCTGTGGATTACCTAGCAAACTGCCTGCAACTACAGTTGTGAGTGGTGGTGGAGATGGTACAATTATTTCTGAGATCTTCACCATACTATCTCTGTGTACTACTTCAAATAAAGAGACTAATGGTGCAGAAGCAGATAATTCAAGACTTAAGGTCATGGATAAAAATGCACTGGTTATGAATTCATGTCTTGTCCTTGTGGCAGTTGCTCAGTGTTTGAAATCATCTGGAAGAAATTCTGCATTGTTCATGTTGACTACTTCTTCAAAAAAACAGTTTACTCGTCTATCTATCCTTGCAAACCATATCTCTTCAGATGAAAGAATGCAGTCGTCATTGCAACCTTCTTGTTCAGCAGCCATGCTTGCTCTTGCATCCATTCTAAATCTTGAGAAAGGGGCGTTGGTTGAAAATGCCATTTCTGAAATGGCTCTTCCATTAATTCCACGAACAGCAACTCTGTGTGACCATCTCAAAGGTCCAGCAAGTGATGAAAATGCTGCTAACCTTACCATACCGAGAGGAATGCTTCCTTGTAGGTATGGCATCCGGGATGGGTCTATTGGGTTGTTGGAGTCTAGACTGAATTGGGGAGGACCTCTGGCTGTGCAACAGCTATGTGCAAGTGGTGCTCCACAGCTTCTCGTTGATTTATTGGCTAACCAAGTTTTAAATGGTTCCCAGAGACCTGGCCACACAAAAGATCAAATTGGACTATCACCTTCTGGTGTTGTATGGACTGTTTCTTCAATATGTCAGTGCCTTTCTGGTGGAGTTTCAACGTTTCGTCAGATTCTACTGAGAACTGAACACATCAAGTGCATTACTGATCTAATATCCGACGCTCATCTTAAGCTTGTTACGTCCTGGACTGGACCTGGGGGAGGTACATATGGTGTGAGAGAGACAGTAAATGCAGTAATTGACTTCTTAGCATTCCCTTTTGTAGCTGTACAAAGTGCACCTGGCCTGCCATCTGCTAATGCTTCAGTGAACAGTGGTTTCGTCCTGAATATGGGTTCTCCTGGAGGGAGGGTTTGTGTTGAAGACAGAGACATGATGAGAACTATACAGGGAGGCATGAAAAAGTATATTCAGATTCTTGAGGAGGTTGGTTTTCTATGTCTTCTTCTACTTAAATTGTTAGAGGCTATACTTGCTTTGAAGATTGTCGTTCATGTCATGTGTTATGTGCATTTATAGGTTGAGGTCCCAACAATCATCCTCAGATGCTTGGATCATATGGAACTGAAAGATATAGCAAGGCCAGTTGCGTTTATTGCCAAGTTATGTATCCAACAGCCACTTGCTGTTCAACTTATAAGCAAAGGCTTGCTGGAGCCAACCAGAGCAAAGAAGCTACTTAATAGCCCCTGCCCAAGGGAAGTCACCCTGGACTTTCTTATGATTGTTTCAGATTTAGCTCGAATGGACAAGGTATTGTCTTTAACAGTCAAAGTAGAAAAACGAATCTTTTTTTATCATCTTCCAACTCTGAAGCACCTTCATTACCATCACTTGAAGTATAAAGCTTCTCTTATGTGGTTTTATCTACTAAATTATTTTTGGCTTAACATGCATATATTTACATTGATTTGTGAAGTGCTTTATCATTGGATTCCTTGAAGCAGATGTAAATATCTAAAAGCACATATATTCCTGCAGAAATTTTATGAATATATCGATGCAGCGGACATCTTGGAGGATCTGAGCCGCTTTCTCACCCATGAAGACTCCAACTTGCGCGCCAAGACCTGCAGTGCTATTGGAAACATGTGCCGCCATAGCTCCTATTTCTACAATTTACTGGTATGCATTCTATTCCCCTTTGCCTCCTAAGTTATTGCAGTGTTTCTGGAGGAAAGATTACTCCCACCAATTATCCTCATGATTTGCATAATTTTTTCCTTTCCGAAGGCAAAACATCAAATTATCAGTCTCCTTATTGATCGATGTGCGGATCATGACAAACGGACAAGAAAATTTGCCTGTTTTGCTGTAAGTGTTGCAAAGCCCATCTCAGTCTGTTGCTTATTGAATAGCTGTAGTACAAAAAATATAAACAATGAATGTATACATATGTGCAGGTGGGGAATGCAGCCTATCATAATGACTCGTTATATGATGAACTCAGAAGAGCCATCCCTCAGCTGACTAATTTGCTGCTTGCTGGAGAAGAAGACAAAACTAAAGCAAATGCTGCTGGCGCTCTTAGTAATCTCGTTCGCAACTCCAACCGGCTCTGTGAGGACATAGTCTCCAAGGGAGCCGTGCAGGTTTTTTTCTGACAGTTTGCATACTGAAATTAAAGCAAATGAAAGAAATGTGAATTTGGAAACACACCTAGATTCTTGAATAGTATCATGAATTTTGAAAAAATAAACTTTAAAATCTTACGGAAAAGATTAAAGACACCTAGATTCTTGAACAATATGCTTGAATGATTGTATGATTGAATTCACGTATAGAAAAGAACAAGTGCTTTTCATATTTGTAACCTATATTTCGGATCTAAACAATAAAACTCCAATCTTGAAACTGATGTGCCATGATGATTGAATGATTGAATCCACATCTAGGGAAGAACGCTTGCTCTTTATACTTGTATCTCAAATCTATATCTTCGATATTAACGTGCTATTTCTCACTGATGATTGAATCTACATCATCTAGTTGTTTAATGCTTGTTTTGATAAAGAGAGTTGTGGTTGTTTCAGGCACTGCTTAAGGTGGTAGCAGATTGTTCAACCGCGGCATTGAACCCAAGAAGAGACGCCATAAATGAGTCTCCTCTAAAGATAGCCTTGTTCTCTCTCGTGAAGATGTCTGCTTATCCACTGTGCCGGCAGTTCATCCGGTCATCTGAGCTATTCCCGCTTATAATGCAGCTCCGGCAGTCACCGGAGCCGAACATTGCTAACTATGCCACCTTCATCTCTAGTAAAGCGGAATCCTGATGATATTCATTCGTAGTTGAGATGCAGGCGCAGCACTTCTTGCTAATTACTTGTTCTATATAATAGTACAACATATTTCTCTTTGTATATAATTATTCACAGTACATGCCACTTTACTCTAATCATTGCCTCTTTTGACAATAAAATGATATTGCATCGGACCTTTGCTAATTATTCATTTATTTTGATGGATTACTTAAATTTAAACTTAATTTCACCATTTTTTATCGTACAATATACTTGCAAAAACAACTATACGAGCACATTCAAACGCCCAGCATTAATATTTTTTTATCTAATTTGGGAAACAACAAGAACTAAAGGAACACAATCAAATTTTCTCCAATATAATTGCACAGAACTAAGGAGACAGAGATCTGAAGGTATAATTTAGAATAAAAAAAGAAGGAACAATCATCAACATTATTTTTATGACTGAACTTCATTGTAGTTCCAATCAGCAGGAATTATGCAGAAAACCAGCATAACTTGCTAATGCAAGACACGTTGACAAGAATCCATAACAATATTCAATACAAAGAAGTCTTAGGATGTCGACATGTGAATAATTTTCCTTTTTTGTTTTTCTTTCTCACGAAACAATTAGTCAAACATTAGAAGGCTAGTTTCGGTAGAGAGGAAGGAAAAGAACGAAGCAGGAGCTGAAGCTGCTTCACTTTTACTTTGCCTGAGGGTGAGAAGCTATAAAATCTACAGCAAGATTAATGGAGTTGATTTTGTCTGCTTCATCGTCTGGGATCTCAAAACAGAACTCTTCTTCGAGTGCCATCACAATTTCCACAGTGTCCAAGCTATCCAGCCCAAGGTCGTTCTGGAAATGAGCATTTGGAGTAACCTGTACAGCATGTTCAAAAATTAAGCAAGTTCATATATTATCTTTCAGAAAAGGTTAAGAAAATGAAAGAAACACCACACTATCTGCCTCAAATTTAGCTTTTGCGCATATGCAAGTACATACATGTAAGGGTTGTGGAATTTGTATTAATTCAACTGGAGACAGATTTATTACATTTCAATAATACAGCTCATTTTCTTACTGATGGAGAACAAGATATAATGGCAGCGCAGACTGCAAACAACACATGCTGAAGAAGAACGTGGTTCAGTAAAGCAAGGGGAAAGAGAAACATGTCAAAGATAAGATGTCTTTGCAACCAAGAATCTTTGACAATACAATACTAAGAGATTAATTTTTTTTCAAGAAAATCTGGTAAATCAACCTACCTTTCAATCTAAATTCTTAAAAATCCAACGAAAGTGCAGAGTAGAGACCATTGCACACAATTATGTTGAAACAACAAGGGCTAAAGAAGCATAACACCTAAACGAAGTATGACGACCATCAAAGGAGAACAAAAATGAATAACTACTCATGCCTAAACTATTTTTGTCATGCCAAAGTTCTAAGACAAAAATGTCAAAAACATTCTATCAAAAGTAAGTGTAGGTGTATTAGTGTTATATTTCCTCTTCAGACAATCCATCTAAAATATTAAAACATTATTGGATTATGTAGCGTTTTAGCTGTTGACTTCTACCAAGAAATAGTGTGCAACACATTTATCCTAAGCCAAGCATTACTATGAAAAAGTGCACTAACAATCATCTATAAAACATCAAAATTCATCTTTGCCAATGACCACAAGCTGTTATTCTCTATTTAGCATTCACAGAACACACAAAACCCCAATTTTTCATAGCATGTTAGTTGTTGCCTTGATTAACAATTCCTCAAAGTTCAACATAGTAGAAGTACAAAAAATGAGTATTTCCAGTCAACTAAAAATAGCAAGACGTCATCTTCACCAATGAGCACCAGCAAAATCACGCAAACCAACAAAAACCACTGCAGAAAAATAGCAAAATCCCTCATATTGTGAAACATTTTACCATATCAAACAGTAGTAATTAACACATTTATCCAATGCTAACCCAAGCACGACTAAATATGGATGATTGCAATCTCCTGAAAAAAAATAAATCACATTTTGCAATGCCCCTAGCTGCAGACATCAATTTCTCATCTAACGTAATTATGCAGGGCTAAATCGACGCCGCCACCAACCTACTACATGAAAATACTAAAAACCTTCCCAAATAACCCTAATTTCTCACGGAAATCCAACAGGAAACATGAATCCACGAAATAAGCACATGGCACGACAATATGCCCTAGAATCGCTACATAAACAGCAATAAAACACATAATAAAGAGAAGAATACCTTGGAAGGATCAACTTTCTGGAAGTTCTTGACGACGTTGATGACACGGTCGGCGACTTCCGATTTTTCGAGGAAGATGCCCTTAGCTTCTTCGCAGAAGTGGCGCCGGATGAGCTGCGAAACGCCGGGGCCGGTTGCTCTAGGATTTTGGAACGGCAGCACCGGATTCACAGTGACCCTCAGGTACTTCAACAGTGCGTTTCTCGCCGCCATTTCTCTGTGTCGCCGTGTGTGTGAGAGAGAGTGTAGAATTGCGAGGTTTTTCAGCTAACCGAGGTTTAAGTTTAAGTACATTAATTACAAAAATATTATAAATTAATATAAAAAAATTACATTAATTTAAAAAAAAACCCCTCTTCCACACACGAGCCCCCGCCTCACTCCTCATGGCCGTCGCCGTCATCGCTGCCGTTGTCGCCGCTATCATGGACCCCCACCTCTGCGGCATCTGAGCCCGCGTCTGAGCCACCAACCATGCCGCGGCGGCATCCAAAGCGACCCGCATACTCTCGAGCATTGAGTGAAGAAACCTCTTCTCCACAAGGTCAGTTGCCGCCCTCCATTCAGCTACGATCTTGTGCATCTAGCCCGCGTTTGTTGACGCGCGAAGAAGGCGAGCTCAGTTGGCGACGAGCCAACAGGGGGGATGCCGACTGGACCTTCTGGGACCCCTGGGCGACCCCCTCGCTACCCGTTGCGCCCGCCTTTGCCCAACCGGGCGAGTGCGGCGAGTAAACGATGGAGGGGACGGGAACTCCTGAACATCCTCGGGAAGGTCGTGGGAACCGCCGCTGCTGCCGCTGTAATCACCGGCATAGTTCAGTCGCTGCTTCTTCGGCCAGCCAGCATCGACACCTGCCCGAAACTTCTCGGAGTCCATCGGGACCTCATAGCAGTTCCAGTAGGTGAACTCCTTATAAAGCATGGGCACGGGGAATGCTTTCTCCGCCATCCTCCTGCAGTCCTCGTCAGTTTGGCCACTGGTCTGCATGCGGAGGGCGTTGGTGTACAAGCCCGAAAATCGGGAGACCGCAGCCCTGATTCGGTCCCACCCCTTCTGGCACTCCTCCCCGCTGTGTGGCCTCCCCTCCGGGCAAATGCCTTGTAGGCTGCTGATATTTTAGCCCACAAGTTGACGATCCTCTGATTGTTCGAATGGAGGGGATCATCGCAAGCACTCACCCAAGCCTTGGACAGCGCGACGTTCTCCGCATCCGTCCACTTCCTCCATGCCGGGCTGTCGTCATCAGCCGGCTGCGACGACTCGCAGACCACCCTTTTGCCCTTCCCCTTGCTCTTCTTCTTCTTTGGTGCGCCCCGACCCCGCCCTACTCCCCTCGTTTGAACGGGAGTGTCTGCATCCTCGAGATCTATCCCCAACTCCTCTAAGGAGAAAGTCTCACACCTAGTGAACTGCGTCTCCGATGGGGTCAATATGTACGAAGAAGCACTCAAAAATCAAAACTGGGGCGATAGACATTGTCCCCCCCCGGCGTCCCCTGCATCCCGGGCTGCATCCCCGGTTGCAACCCCAGCATCATCTGCATCCCGGTTGCCCACCCCGGCATCATCTGCATCCCGGGTTGCATCCCCGGTACCCCCTGCCCGCCCTGTATCCCCTGCCATCCCGGCATACTACCCCCGGCTGCCATCCCGGGAATCATCTGCTACCAAGGGTACATGTTGTAGTACCCGGCCATCGGACCCCATCTACCTCCCACGGGTACCGTGGGAGTTTGAGACCCGCTCGTCACTGGAAACCCCTCGTTGTTGTTCTCCATTTTGCTTTATTGCTCTTGTACATAAATTAAGTGAGAGAGAAAACTCGTTAAAACAAGCAGTGCGAATGAAAATGACGTGCAAATTGATATAGTGTTCCGAAAATTAAAAAAAAGTGCTGGCCGATCGCTCGTCGATCGCCCGCCTACAATGGCGGCCAGCCGATCGGCAAGCGCATCGGCCAGAGCCCGAGAATCGGCGTCCGCTCGCCGATTTTTTCACCAATTTGGCGCTAGCCGACTCCAATGGTTCGGCGAGAGAACCAGCTAGCGCCGGGAATCGGCTAGCCAGTCTTCTAGCCGCCATTGGAGATGCTCTAACATATTACGATTTTTTTTATTTTGGTCCAAAACATTATCTTTTGAATTATTCGGTTCCTCACAAATAAAAACGGTCACATTTGGTTCATTTTGGATCCGTCAAAAATTTAATGGTCAACGAATTTTAATTCAATTTTGACAGGATTAAGAGTTAATAATTATGCTTTTTTAATGTCTAATATGTAATTAACCCAAACCTCCCTCACCACCTCCGCCACGACGTCCACCTTCCATCATCCCTTAGCCTCACCCACCGTCGTCACCGTCTCGTCCCTTAGCCTCACCCCCTCCTTACATCATCTCCCTCACCACCTCCGCCATGGCGTCCACCTTTCTCGCCTCACTCAACTCAGCAATCAATCCCCCGTAGCTGTCGCAATTGGGGACGCATCCCGCCCTCCCCATCCCTTTCAACACCTCCACCGCTTCCCCAAATTGACCGATTTTCGAAAGAGTCAGAAATAGGTAATTGCAGGTGCCGCAATCGGAGGTGTATCCGATCGATTTCATCTCCGGCAAAATTAGCGGCGACGACGCCTTCAGGTGTTGCCGCAGCCACGATTTGAGAGGAGGTGGAACTGCGGCGGGGGGAGGCAACCGTAGTGGAGGGTGCCTGGATGACGGCGAGGGCGAGGGGGGTGGGCGATGGAGGGGTCGAGGGTGAGGGAGAGGGAGAGGGAGAGGGAGAGGAGGAGGGACGATGACTTGACGGTGAGCAGCAGCGGCAGAACACCGGGAGTCGGAAGCAGACATGTCCGAGGAGAAATGAGGGTGCCGCGAAATCGATTCTGAGACAGAGGGGGATGACACCGAGAAGGCAGTGTTTCAATTTAGAACTTCTAATTGAGAAGAAAAGAGCAAGAGAAGAGCGTGAAAGAGACAGAAAGAGGGAGGAGGAGGACCGAAGGTGATGGTACGTCGAAGATGCTGGAGGGGGGAACCGTCAAATTTTTTACGGAACCGTCCAAAATGGACCAAATGTGACCCGTTTTTATTTGTGAGGGACCGAATAATTCAAAAGATAATATTTTGGACCAAAATAAAAATATCGCAATATGTTAAACACCAAAATGAGCCTTTAGTCTAAGTTTAACTAAAATCTCAGCAACGCAATTAATATTTTCTGTTTTTTCAATTTTATCTTCATATGGGCCCAAATAAACTGAGCCCGATTCCTCATTTTGTTCTTCATATTTTTTGGACCAGGGCCCAATTCACAAACCCAAATCAAATTAAAATATAGATATATAAACAAAACTAATTTCTACTCCAGATCATAACGAATTAACGAGCTATCCCACATCTTCACAGCTTATTCTTTCACTCCAAAACTGCAGAATCTTAGCTACAAAAGGCAAATTTTGATGTTGGCCCTCACAGTTTCTTCATTATTCCTAGCTATTGGTGCCGTTTTCATCTTCAAATTCCTCAAAGCCGATGGTACATTTCTGTGTTCATCCCACTCTCTTGTTGATGAGGGATCGAAGAAGACGCTTCAATTTTTTTACTGGAAATTTTTTGCTAGATTTTAGTTATAATATGTTTTCTTCTTCCAATTTCTGTTAGGGGATTTCACGTTGCTGTCCAAGGGAAAAGTGAAGCGTCAAGAAATTGAGGATAAGGTATGGAAATTTGTTATTGGCTCATTTTTTCGGATTTTGTTTATGATATTTCATGTTTCTGGATTTTAATTGGGCTATATTTATCAATTTTGGATGATCAATTTTGTAGGTTATTTGGATTACTGGAGGTAGCCGCGGTATTGGTATGTGGCTATGTGATTTCTACTATCATAAAGCATATGCTGTTAATCTGTTTGCTGATTTTGATGTTTTGAAGCCTTTGACTTACTTGATCTTAATCCATCTAATATAAAGGGGAAGTCCTTGCCAAACAGCTTGCAAGTTTGGGAGCAAAGCTTATTATCTCTGCAAGAAACGAAGTGGAACTAGAACGTGTCAAGAAGCAGTTGACTGGTTTGGCACTGTGTTGGCTCCGTTTTCCCTTTATTATGAATGTAGTGTGTTTCATAAGTTGTTTTCTCACCCCGGTCATTTGATGCTATGACAGGAAAGCACGCGCCAGATGAGGTAGAAATTCTACCTTTGGATTTGAGTCGAGGGGAAGAACATCTGGCAGAGGCAGTGCAGAAAGCAGAATTACTTTTTGGTGGTGTAGGCGTGGATTACGTATTCCACAATGCAGCATTTGAGCGCCCTGTTAGTATATGCTGATAAAATATTAGTGAATGTTTGAATTAAGAAAATTTGCATTTTATCCTCCGTGTATAGGTGGCTAGCTTCTACGTGTGTTGTTTTTTTGTTTCTATTATTTAGTCCCGTACCTTTTATTCTCTTTACGATTTGGATCACTCAAAGTGTTGACATGAATGAAAAACCTCTGAGCTAGATGTTTGACTTTATTCACCTTGCAGAAATCGCTGGCATTAGATGTGAGCGAAGAAAGTCTAAAGGTATCATATAGTGTTAAAGAGTCACTGATATCTGTTAATATACCTCATTACCATGTTTCAATTTGTTGCCAGTTGATTGGCAATTAAAAAGAAAAATAAGCAGCTTGGTTCTTCATGTCTAATGAATCTTGTTAGATTTTTAATATGTTTATGTTAATAAGAATGGGTCAGCTTACAGTGTCATAATAAATCGGATTTGGCATCGGCACTATAATGAAATTCACTATTTAGTAATAAAAGATAGTGAAACTTGATAGCTGAATCTATTTATTTCTGTTTAATAAAGCTTGATAAGTAATCAGCTGAGCAATTGCATCCTTCTCAGGCGACATTTGACGTCAATGTTCTGGGGCCAATATCTCTTACACGACTCCTGTTGCCTCACATGCTGAAACGGGGCAGGGGACATTTTGTTGTGGTATATCCTTGTATTTCATGCATCAACTTGATAAATCTTAAGAGGAATCCTACACGAGCAGTTTACTATATCCCAAAAATTAAATTGAGCATTTTAATCTAGGAGGCAATTAGATTTGATTGGCTTTCTCAAGAATTCTGTTTGATTACTTTCTATTTAGATGAGTAGTGCTGCAGGAAAGACTCCTGCGCCTGGCCAAGCTGTCTATTCGGCCTCCAAGTTTGCTGTGAATGGCTATTTTCACTCACTGAGATCTGAGGTATGACTATTGCAGCCCTTATGTAGTTATGTTATTCACACCTGCAACTTGTTCGAGTACTTCTCAACCATTTCAATTATGTACTTGGTGGATCTGATACAACTAATCTTTTCCAACAAAGATGGGAAATTGGTCCCTAATGTGCACTCTTCAACAATAATTATAATGAAATTATGTACCAAACTTGAGATCAGTACAGCATCTCATAGAATATTCTTGATCTCATCTCTCACTTTTTCTCTCTCCTCCAATACCAGCTTTGCAGAAGAGGGATCAGGGTAACTATTGTTTGTCCAGGCCCTGTGAAGACCACTACTAGCTCTGGAACAAGTTCCTCTGAGGTAAAACTTTGAATTATTATGTTCATCTGCATTAATAGATGCTCAATTAGCCTTTTTTACACTACGACTGATGTGGTGACTTTTGAGGTTTCAACACCTTGCTGAAAGAAAAGAAGAAATATAAACTTCATAGTTTCCCTTGAGATATGTTATTGGTATTATTATCAACTTCTATTATTGTTACAAAGATAATTCACTCAAATTTGTCTATATTTTCACGTGAATTTGCAGAAGCGTGTGTCATCTGAGAGGTGTGCAGAGCTCACAATAATTGCTGCAAGCCATGGTCTGAAGGAAGCATGGATATCATATCAGGTATGTCATTTGGATACGAGATCCTTCCCGTTTTTCCATTCAATACAAGGCATCTTCTTTTCTTGCTATATCCCTATGTTTAAAGCTGTAACTGGATTATTGACTATAATAAGTGTCTGCCCTTTACGTTTCCCCCCTTGAATTTTCTGGTCCAGCCTGTTCTGGCTGTTATGTACCTGGTTCAGTATGCACCAACAGTTGGATACTGGCTCATGGATAAGGTACTAATCTTTACCTTCTTATCATTGCATATAGCACCTGAAACACCTGTATAACTATCACATTGATATTAAATGACTTCAGATTGGGGAAAAACGCGTAGCAGCTGCTGCTGAGAAGGGGAACACTTACTCACTGGGCTTGCTTTTCGGGAAGAAGAAGGCATCTTGATAATAGCATGTCAAGCTTAACTATGATGAGACAAGCTTCAGCTCAAACTTGGTTTGTTTAACATACTATACGGACTCCAGAATTTTGTAGTAGCAAATTTGAACGACCATATTTATCTTATTTTGTAGCAATATTTGGGGATGGAGATTCGGCTTGAGAGTAGTAGATTTGTAAGAAACATATGATTATTTTGTTTAAGTGGAGTTGTTATGAAGTATTCCTCTTGAGATCTGATTTTGTTGTTTCTAAATGTCTTTTAATGATTAGATTCACCCTAAATCCTAGATTCTATATTATATATTCAACAATAAACATCCCTTTTTGTAAATAAACATACACCAAGAAAGTGGTAGATTCAACAACAAATATACCCTTTTGTCAAAAATCATATAGCAAAAGATTCAACATGAAAAACCAAATAATGAAAAAAGTTAATATATGGACTTAAATGCACATTTTTCCTACAAAGAAAGTTGAATGCACGGCTCTTCACACTGAAGCTTAAAAAGATCAACCATGAAAGAGTGAAAACATTTCAACTCCTCAATCTCAGCCATGACTACCACATAACACTGCCATGTCCAGCCTCAAGACCTGTACACTAGAACAACAGCAACAACTTCTGGGATACACACAATCTCTGCCCGTTCATGACTGAAAGGTCGAGTTACGAATCACGATACTTACAATTATGACTGCTGCTCTTCTATCTTCGCGCTGTACTTGTACTTGAGATACGCTTTGATGAAGGGCTCTAACTCGCCATCCATTACTGAGGCGACATCTGATGTCTCATGCCCTGTGCGTACATCCTTTACCAACTTGTACGGATGGAACACATAGTTCCGTATTTGCTGCCCCCACTCGGCCTTGACAGTATCACCCTTGATTTGTTTGATCTCCGACGCCCTTTGCTCCTCAGCTATCACTAGTAGCTTTGCTTTCAGTCTGCTCATTCCTTTGATCTTGTTTGCCAGCTGACTTCGCTCTTCTGAAATTGTGATAAAAAAATACTCTTAAGTAGGAAGCAATCTACATGATATGAGTAGTGTATTGAAAAGAAATACCCCCTCTGTCCTTTAAAAATAACAACTATTTCCATTTTGGTCCGTCTTTTAAAATAATGCACTTTCTATTTTATGAATCCATTCTCTCTAATGAGGTGGGACTCATTCTTCACTAACAATACTTCAATCACTTTTTCTTTCCATACCAATTGTGCATTAAAACCCGCGCCATTTTAAAAGTTGCTATATTTAAAGGACGGATGGAGTATTCAATATAATCCAAATGACACAAGCTATGAGGTTGTACACTAAGGGGTGCTCGATTAAGTGGATTAGATAGGACTTTATCACATGCTATATTGTTCGGCTGATATGAACTTTATAACTATGAAGAAAAATTGAATGAGCTGAGATTGAGCTTATACGGGTAACGGATATTCAGATAAGGCTAACCTGTACAACGAACTGTCACTCCAGTAGGTATGTGAGTGATCCGAACTGCAGACTCGACTTTATTAACGTTTTGGCCACCTTTCCCTCCTGCTCTAGAAAAGCTGAACTCCAAGTCTTCTTCTGGTATTTCTACATTCAACGAGTCCTCAGGAAGAAGAGGCATGACCTCAACACCAGAGAAACTAGTCTGCAGAAAGGCATCAAAATAGCGAATCGGATTGGGGCAAAAAAACAAAGATGTGAAAATCACAGATCAGGTTACCTGGCGAAGACCTTTGGAGTTGAAGGGGGACTGTCGGACAATACGGTGGGTTCCTTTCTCACCAGAGATGTAACCATAGACATATCGGCCCTCCACTTCGATAGTAGCTGATTTGATACCAGCCTCTTCTCCCATCGACTTCTCCACCACCTTCGTCTTGAACCTCTGCTTTTCCCCCCACCTTACATACATCCTGAGAAGCATGTCAGCCCAGTCCTGCACTGGAAGTTATCAAAAGAATTTAAAGAATCTCTTAAGGTGCCATTCGGTTGCTATTACTCATTATCATATGATTATCCATCTAGGATTAAGTTGTAAAATTATTTTAGTTGGAGGGGGGTGGCTATGACTCATTATCATATAATTATCCATCTAGGATTAAGTTGTGAGATTCAATCACATAAACCAAACATAATACATTTTCAATCATGAGATACATCTTTCAAATCGAAAGGGCCCCAAGTATAAACATCCTATCCTCCCCAAAGATATTCATGATAGATGAAGCCCTACCACGATAGACTAGTAAAAATCATACAAATTATTTATTGGTTTTGATCATAATTGGTACTGGAGTTACCTGTGCATCAGTACCCCCAGCACCAGCTGTGATGCTAATTACGGCACCTTCTTTATCGTAAGGGCCAGAAAGAAGCTGCGTTAATTCAAATAGGTCCAACGCCGTCCTTAGTTCTTTAATGATACCAACTGCTTCTTCAAGGAAGCCTGGATCAACTGAGTCCATCTCCTCTGTGAGATTCACTATTGTTTCTGCTTCTTCAGCCTGCATAATATGATATCTTAGGTACTTCCATACATGAGAATAGATGGATTCATCCCCGATTCTTTGAATGAGAGTTTGAACTGATAGAGTTGAAGAACCTGTGCTTTGAAGTCATTGAGAAGTTTTATTTTTTCTTTAACGTCAGTCAAAGCCTGAAGAGTCTGCTGGGCTTTGGCACGATCATCCCATAGAGAGCTATCACCCGAGGCTTCTTCCAAATCGGCAAGGCTTTTCTCCAGCTGTTTCAGACCAGCGCTAGCCCTGATCTCTTCAACACGCTCCAAGACAGTCTCCACGTCTTTCCTCAAAGTATAGAAATCTGCCAATGATATTACATCTTTCGTGATTTTGTGGTCCACATAAAAAAGAGATGCATAAGCTATATCTAAATCATCAACCTGGTTATCTAGAATTATTAACGTGCACAATGAATCAAATATTTTCTAAATTATGTTACATGAACTCGTCAAGTGTGCAATATTTTTCAACACAAAACAAATTAGCTGAAACGATACACACACTGCTTGCTGCTGCTCGACATAATCTTTCATGTCTGTACACAGATTGCCAAACTCTTATCTACACACGAACAAATGACAATGTCTAATATACAAACTCAAAGCATTAGTACTTCACCTTGCATATCCCATTTACTCATTTCTGTACTTACTCCTGCCTCAGGCGTTGCCAAAAGAATATTATCACCTTCTGCAGTCAATTCAGAACCACAGACCATCAAGATGAAAACATTATAAGATAGTTTCAAGTTTCAACATCTAGTCACATAATCTTTTATCTAAGCAACTCAACTAATTAACCAATAAAAACAAAAAAATTGTACCCTACTTGTTGCATTGTGCATTAAACATAATGTAAATCATGAAAACATGCCAATATGTGTAAAATGAAGAAGAATTGCATGCCGTTCTAACAACTACTGTATTTGATAGGATGCTTGTTGAGGCGACCTAGTTGGTGAAGTGGAGTAGACAATCTCCTTATTCATTACCTAAACTTTAAGTCACAGATTCAAATCACACCACACCACCTATACCTTCAAAGCTACCACAATACACCTACATCACAAGTTTTGCTTGAGCATATGTACATCAATCCAACACAAAATCCCCAAATTAGAGCTAAACTAACCAAAATGAACAATAATCCAGTCCATGAAAAAGCAAGTAACACCCCATCAAAGTGTATGGACATTTAAAAAAGTGAACTTTATATATAAGCAACCAAAAACTTAGTATATTTACTCAAATAACGCAAATTAAATAAACGAGCTGTGAATACATACAGAAAAAGAAACGAAAAGGAACTCACCATTTCTAGAAGAAATTTTCGAGAAGTGAAAGGGTGAAATTTGAGAAGAACCATAGCGGCAGCAATGGCTTGATAAAGAGAGCCGAGGTGGAGCAGAATATCTAATTTCTGCGCGGGAAATTGTTGTATTTAGGGATTTGGGAATGCAAAATGGGGATCTGGTGGAGTTGCATCGCAGTGCAGAAGCAATGCCCTCCATTGTTGCAGCATGAAAAAAGAACCGTGATAAAGCTGCTCCCTTTATCTTCGCTCTCTATCGCAACTAAAGTTGCTAGTCCTCTAATCAACGATTTTACGACAAAAAATGGATTTTCTTGTTTTTGTTTATAGTACTACTCATTAGACCTTTTTTTTAATCTATTTAGTTATTTATTTATTTTTATAATAAAACGAGCTCAAAATGAACTCTGTTAATGGCGGAAATGAAGCAGACGTCTATCCACCTCGAGGCTCATGCCAAGCATTTCAATGAGGCATTTCTTTTGTTGATGAGAGAGTGATAATGAACAAGCAAAGATTTGATTGATGGTAAAGGTTTGCGGCATTTCTTGATCCAAAATTGTTCATAAATAGGTTCTTGTTTGGATCATTGCTCATTTACATTGTTACGGATGTAAACTAATTGAACTAATAAATGCATAACAAATTGTTTCCTCTCTCGTTTGTCTTGTCATCGTTGTTCATTATGTTATATTCCTGATCTTTACAATCATCAATCAACTAACACAAGCTCAAGATATATACATACAACTTCAAAGATTTTTAAGCCATCACCATAGTCATGATCACCATGATGATTGAAAATCTTGTTGAAGGTAAAAAAAATCTGAGTGAAGTTGGGGTTAGATCAAGAATCTGCAGCCAAGATTTCCTTGAGAGTTTTGAGAACAGCTTTGCAGGCCAGTCTTTCAGCCAGCTTGCGGTCTTTAGCAGGCCGCGTTTCCTCGTGCACAACACCACGAGCTTCGACTGCCACCGAAGCATGTGCCTGCCCGTCGCCCGCGTGCCTGGAAATTTGAGTCTTCCGCATTGTATAATTTTCCTGCTGGCACAGTTGGATCAGTTCCCTTTTTGGGTGGATCCTAAGCGTCTCCGGTGTGACCAAGGGATCAAGCAGGGGCTTCATACACCGGAAAACGGTTTCCTTGTCATGCCCCGAGTCGACATAGATGGCACCCGCTAAAGATTCGATGATATCTCCAAGCACCTGCATACAACATAAACAATGAATGGTAAATCACTCAAATCCAAACAGATTGAAAAGTCGAGATTACCTTTGGGAGATTCGCCTCAGATTCCCACCCGAAAGTCTCGACCAACCGTAAATCCTCGGCCTTGTCAACAGTCTCAGCTACATGCCGGTGAAGACCGGGCGAGAGATGGAGGACTTGCTTATGCAATCCGGCCTTGATGGCTGATAGAGCATAACAATCATTATTCACAGACGCCGACCTTAGATCAGTAAGCAGCCCGGGTGAGAGGCCGGGATAATTGTGATATAGATGAACCGTGATAAGATAATCGAGCACTGCGTCCCCGAGAAACTCCAGCCGCTAAAAACATCAAGAGCTTTATCAGATGACAAAATGCAGCTCAGTAGGTGAAAAATCATTAACAGGTCCGGAAAAAGTAGGCGCACCTGGTAGCAGGTGGGGATCTCAGGCCGCATATATGAGCCGTGAGTCAACGCTTCGACCAGGAGGGACGCGTCCTGAAACTTGTATCCTAGAAGGGACTCTATATATCCGATATTTACGTGCATGTCGGGGTTCATGACAAACGTCTTCGTGTAAGGCACGATCTCAAAGTTAACTTCGATACCGAGCCACACCATGAAGGATAGGGCTGCTACTTCACCTGCGGCACTTAGAAATGCACCGATTAGGGCTTCAACAACATCTGCTACGGTTTTGCTTTTGATCTGTCTACTTCTTCCAGTGTAGACTTTTCCAGATGTAGATATCTGTTCTCCTTTAAATACACTGAAATCACAAGGGACTCCAGGTATCGTCCATGTCTTGAGATCAAATGGCTCAGTCCGGACGAAGCCCTAAAATGTCGAACAGAACTCGTTAAGAAACAAATCTCCCAAACTGGAGAAAGAATACATAAGAAAAGGTGCATCTTTAGACATCAAATGGTTCACTTTGGATGAAGGCCTGAAATGTACTCCGAAAATGCACAAAAATTTAGTAAAAGAATGCAAAAGAACATGGACACATCTTGAGATCAAATGGTTCGTTTCAAAACGAGCCTGGAAACGTAGAATTGATCTCGTTAAGAAACAACTCTACCAAATTATGGAAAGACAAATAGAATAAAAAGCAACAAGTACCGAATTCATAGCACTCTCAGTCGAAAATTGTTTTGAACCATTTTTCTCAGCTTGGCTAATGGGGGTGGGGAGACACATAATATGCGACAGAAATAAGCCAATCAATATTTACCGGAATCTTGCGGTCACGTCCAAGTTTGCACAATGAAGCATTGCAAATGACTCGCTGCCTTTTAAGGCTAAGAAGCCCCTCATGTCGACTTTGATGTGTTTTGAATAGCTGCTGAGTAGCAGCATATTTGAGGAACGAATCTCCGAGAGTCTCCAAAGATTCCAAATGAAGCTCCTCTTGGCATTTCTTCGTTGTGAGAGCTTCCAACACCTGATGGACAGTAACAAGAAAATCCAGGCATAAGCATTTGGACTAGAGTGATCACATTTGTGCTTGAATATACCTTGATTGCTGGAATTTCAACATTTGTTGTCCCACCGACAGGTATACTTTTCAAGTTGGAAGCTACAGCAAGTGACTCGATACGATGCATAAGAGACGGAAGAAACGAAAAAGAATAAACCGTAGAAATTGATATAGGTGACATCAAGATTAAGCAAATCTCGGGTGGTAATTCACATGAGCTATAACTCGGTTCTGCAACAAAACAAAAGAGAGAGTTTGGCGAAAGACTCGATTCACAGATTCACAATCTTGACATTAAAAAGTGAATGCGATACTGAAAATTCAAGAATCAAATACAAAGATCATATCTGTAGTCAATAAACCTTTCTTATTTTGAGTCCGGCATCGTTGGAGGTTATTATGCACAGTGAATATGTGCTTCCCTCCTAGAAGATTCTCCTGTTCGTATTCCAAACTTATATCATGCCTGCAAGAAGTATCTTATTAATCCAAAACAGCTTCATCTCATAAAGTAATTACTATAATTTTTATGTAGAAAAGATAGAGTAAAATGCATACTTCTCCTTATAATACGCTTTATAAGTAATAGATTCCTTGTCTTTCAGAGTAAAATATGTATCTCCACGAACACCGTCCAATGTGCTGTTTACGCAATACAGGAAGCCATTATGGGGAGTACAAACTAACGAATTCTCTATCATGCAATGACACACCAAGCCGTTCTTCGTGTGGACTGCACTTGAGCATTTCGAATGATCAGCGAAAGCAGCATTCTTTTGGTATAGAACTGAACTAATGCATCTCCAATCAATAGAAAGGTCGTGACGTGAGCCCAGAGCAGGGATAAGTAGATAATTAAACACAACTGAACCATCTCCTCTAGAATGTTCATCCTCTTCATGAAGCTTGTCTAAGTTACGTTTGAGAAGAAGGTTGAACAGTTTGACTTGAAATTGCTGACAGAGTGCAACCTGCAAACAACGTTTTGTGCAGCAACAGAATAATAGAAAAATCACATTCCTCAGTTATTCAACTGTACACTATTAGATAACCCTGAGAAATTTAGGTGTACCTCACTGGGAGTTAGTGTAAGCTTTCCAACTAGGTTCACATTCACAATCATCTTTCCCCTATCAGCGTTTAAATCGAAGCCAAACTCTCCAAGATCTCGATTTAACATCTTATGAACAGCCAGGACAATGTTCTGAGGCTTTACATCATACTGAAAATTTGGCTCTAACTCGAGCAGATAGCAGTAATAAGGCATCTTGGACTCATCATTGTGATACCCAATCAACTCTTCTGGAAAATATCTATCCTGCTCGTCCAAATATGGTTCATAGCCTGTACATTCAGTTTAGATTACTCAGTGGAAGTGTAAACTGAGGATTCTTGGCATAACAAAAGGGATTTCAATGTAATGCAACTTAAAGATTGCGAACGTACCAAATTCTTGAGGTTCTGCCTCTTCCTCCACAATATCTGGGACAAGGTTGTCTGTCAGGGCACCGACTCTATGAAGCTCTTTGCAAGCTTCGAGGCATGCTTGTTGCTTCGGTGATTTGGTCCCAGAAACTGTTATAGTTCGAATTGGGCAGCCATGAGGGAGTCGAATTGTACAACTTCCCAGCATTTTATCGACAGTACAGAGAGGATACGGTTTAAAGTACCTGTGTAAGCCAAGTACAAGAAAGCAAAGAAATTTTCATGGCTCATTTTCCTAATTGTAAATAATTAAACAACCACACGACATCCACGTGTAAAGTCGTAAACTTGAAGATCTAGAAAATGATTAATGCCATTGGCAAGATCAAACCTGTCTGAGGGCAGCCGTGAGCAATAGAAGTGAAGCAATGCCGTGCTAGAACTCAAAGTCACAAGCGCTCCCGTTTTTTCAACCTCATACCAAGGCTCACCATGCATTTCTTTAGCCAGTGGTTCACACGGAAGATTCGCATGGCTCAAACACTCCTGCCGCATTATACTTCCACTAGCCAAATAGTTATTTACACGAGCAATGGCTGAATGATCATCACTGCAGCAAAAAGACCAATTATTAACACAAAACTCAGACACCATTTTCACTTCGAAAATTATCCCATCTTTCGTTAAATTATGAGACCCCAAGGGAAGAGAATATACTCCACAATATTGAATTCATCCAATCTAAGAAGGAAAATGAGAAAATCAATAAGCAATAAGGAGTTAATCTTAAAAGAAGCAGCTAACCTTTTCACCATACACACAAAATCTGAGTTTTGCATACGAGCACGGCCACGCGATTGAATGAAGCTGCATATGGTTGCAGAAAGGTCAAATCTAATGACCAGGTTGCACGACTGAACGTCCAAACCCTCTTCAAGCATAGATGTCGCGATGATTATATTCACCTGAAAGTATATCATGTCAAAGTCATAAAGGACATCACCAACACTTGAGAGTATATCATGTCAAAGTCTTAAAGGACATCACCAACACTTGAGATGTTGTGAAAGCCAACAAGGCCAATAAAATTGTAATTGCAACGATAAATCAAATCATACCGTTCCCTTGCGCAATTCATCTACAATTTTATTTTGCTCTTTCCGACTTTGAGACTGAAACCTTGAATTATTCCCTGCCGTGTATTCTGTCCTCCACCCAGTCACTTCTGGAAGCAATTCATTCAGCAGAATACGAATAACAATTGCAGTGACGATCCTTTCTACAAATACAATACACCTCAGATCGTTCTGTTCTCTACACCAAATGATAAAAAAACAAAATTCAGTCATTAGTAATAAAAGTTGAATCTATACTTGAATAATAATATGGCCAAATCATGCTTGACAAGATTTTTACAACAAGGTGTATAAGTCATAGTTCGACTTCAACATATTCTAAACACAGGCAGGTCAAAAATTTCATAATGTGCAAAACAATTAGCAAAACCTGTACTCCAGAAGAGTCTCCACAAGGCATATGATTTTTGACGTAAGATACCCATCGGTCATGCTTGCTCTTAGATCATTGTGAATCAACTGTAGACCTAAAATCAAGCCAAAAACAATCACGAACAAAACAGCAAGGCAGAGAGGAACAAAAAGTTCGGCTCAATTAGCTGAAATAGAGATATACCAGTTGGAAGGTGTGCAGACAACAATTCTAATGCATCAGAGCTGAAAGCCTTTATAACCCTCTCGCCATTTACATCCACCTCACCCCACATGAAGATGGCCCCATTTCCACGTGAGTAAACTTCTGCTGCCTATTTTTGTAACACAAATGTCAGCTAACCATTGTCATGTTAAATCTCTGCATGTAGATCATATAGATATACCTTTACAGCTAACCAAATCCCCAGCTCAGTCAAACAAAACATAAGCGTAGACAAAAGCTTCTTTAATCTGTCCGTTGCAGATTTCGCCACAGAGGGTGAAACACTCAGCTTGCTTAGGGAAGATATATGCTGATGATAAAGCAGCATATGGTCAGTACAATAACATTAGAATGAAAACTCAAAGGTCATGTTAGCTTTGATCACATTAGAAACAAATGACATTGGAAATACACAATATTATTTCAGCTTTAAGAAACGAGACATAGGAACATAGCATCCATCAGCCACAATATGTGCACACCTTCTCTGCCAATTTCTGCAAATCTTCTTTCACGGTTTCAAAACTTGAGCAAGGGTTATTCTTTTCATTGTAAAACTTCAACTTTGGAGTTGAAAAGGGAAGGTACCGAGTCAAAATAGCATCTGATTCACATGTGAAAACCTTCATTCATAAGAAATTCACAGTTAGTTACCATTGAATAAGCATAACATGCAAAGTAAAAATTTTCAAACAATAGTTAGGAACACAGAAAACCAAAAACGAAAACGGATACACTGGTAGCTTAAATGGTAAAAACTGAACAGTCAATCTCATTGTTGAAATTGTGCCAAACTTTATTAGCTAGCATATTGTAAACAGATGGTTCAACATTATCGTCTACATTCATTTTTAGCATATGTATCCAAAATCATCTTACAACCTTAGAGTGCATCAGATTTTCGAGGTCCTGAATCTGTTTCCAGGCGGCTTCTGAAGATGAAGCTGCACACACAAAGAAAAATGGGAGTCACACAGAGTTACTAATATGAAAACCAACTCCACTAAAATTATTTTATATTGTTCTATTGGACTAACCTTTAGCCTTTATAGGCGAAGCAGTCATGCCAAATACTCTGGGAAGCTGCCTACCCTTTGCTAATTCGCGATGATAGAACTCCTACAAGTTTGTGTTTTTTATGTCAATATATACATACTTACTATGATCTAGAGATGGCCACAGAACTCATAAAAAAGCAATTCGCTTTATTGAGTATAAGCCTATCCATATAGAAAAAAAGTTATTTTCATTGTACCGTCATTATGCAAGCATACTGATGTTTTCCTCTTGCATTATGGCATTCATCGAATATTAGAACCTTAATCTGGTCCAGCCTCAAAAATGTGTGCCTCAATGCATCAAGTAAGATTTGTGGCGTCATTACAAGCACCTGGAAAATGATTATGCATTATTTTATGCCATAAGAAGATACTTTTCATAAGTAAATAAAACAACCCAGTAGTTTTATCTCTCTTCAGCATTTACATTTTTGCAAGTAATATATCCTATCTTCAGGATGGAATTTAACTAAAGAAATTATGAACACCAATATTGACTTTACTGTTATACAGACGTTCATTAGAACAACACATTCGAAATAAGCTCTGTAATTAAGAAGTATCAACATATGTTAAGACTTCTAAAATCCATAATATGATATCAACAAATGTGGAAAGAGTAACTAACTCATGAAGTACAAGTAAGATTTATAATACATAGTAATACATAGACAGGTTTAATATAGAAAGAGTAAGCCAAACAAACTTCGTATTTATCCAGCTCCTGCTTCCATGTTGCCTCGTCCCAGAAGTCAACACCCATCTCACCGTAATACTTTCCCACTTTAAGGTCCGTGTGTAGAGCCACAACTTCAGATTGCTGAAAATCATAGAAGTGGCCAACTTCAAGATTAAAACAGCAGCATTGTGATAATAAAAGCTTATAACAGGAAGGCCTTACACATGCTTAAAAATATTAAGGATGAAAGTTGGATTAAAAAGGTATAAATGTATCTTTAAAGAACTTAATCAACCAATAAGGAAAAGCAAATAAGAAACAAAACAAAGAGTTTACATACTTGTGTGACCAGGACGACAGTGGGGACCAAAAACACAGCAATATGAGGCGACGGCTTTCTCAAGAGATGTGAATAGCTGCGAAGAAGCATTATCGCAATAAGTGTCTTTCCAGTTCCTGTTTCAAAGAGAACAATAGTGTTGTCTTTCAATGCCATCTCCAGTGCTTCTAGCTGATAACTGCAAACAAAATAAAGAGCCATATTAACAGGAAGGATTTCAATACCTACATACATATATAAGTATAAAATGCCTTTACAACAAGCAAAAAAGAAAAACAGCACTCTTCTCTCGGTATCTTATGCATCAAAGATTTTACACTAATCCTACATCAAGAATGCAGCTTTATAGATTAACTACCTCCTGGCGAAGGAGAGAGGATCTGCCACAAGCTGCTGGTTTCCTTCGTCTATAGCCATATTGATATCTTCTTTCCTTCTCCCTCTCTCTCTCTCTCTCTGAAGTCACAAATTTTCGGTGCATCAGAATTATCATCACCTCATACAAATACAAGTGTAAAACCACCAAAAACAATGCAATCATCTAAGAAGAAAGCACAAAACACAAATATCATATCAACCAATATTTCAAAATGCTGCTATCATTTTACACCTTTGAAGCCAGCAGAAATCACACAAGATACATAGTGACATTTGCAGGAAAAAGGAAGTGATAAAACCCCAAATCAAAAACTGCAAAATAAGTAAAAAAAGACTACATTTTTAAAACATAAAAGTAGTAATCCCAGAATTTAAGTAGAGTACTATTTTTTCATACCTCAGCAGACAAAGAAGTAATCAGAAAAATGTTGGAGTGCGCTAGTAAAGAAACCCAACAATATGTAACTGAAAAGTGAAGACTTCCAAAGGAAGGAATGAGGAATTGAAGATGATGAAGAGTTATGGGCCCAATTTTTTATTTTTTATTTTTGAATTAGTGTTGAAACGGTGTGTGCTCTGTTCATAGCGATAAAAAGAGATTCTTTATAAACCACCAATGATCAGAGACAGAGAAAGTTGGCAGCACCTTCTTCGCACTTGAATCGTCAACTCGTCGTATCGAATCCATTCTTGTCAAAATTCGTCATTCTGTAAATTGCGAATTTTATTCACCGTGTAAAATTTGGTTTTTTATATAGTGATTCGTGGTGAAGACAACACTTTGTTCTTTATTTTAAAAATAATTAATACAATATTACTAGACATCAACTGAAAATTTATTGTATTACTAATATCGTACATTACCGTAATAAAGTATTTAATTGTATTAATGTCGTACATTAAAAGAATATTTATGACTAGATAAAGTGTATAAACACTTTTTTGATTGACCCACACAATAAAATCGAACCTATATTAAGAAATACTTAAACCATTGAAATAGTAATAATTACTCTTGGTGCATCAGCATAACCATTACATTTCAAAATTTATTTTTAGCTATTAGAAATAAACACAGTGGCTTGATTTGGCTGGATCCAACTCCTAAAAATAAAAGGTAACAATATGTTTTTGGCTAAATATTTCCCAGATCATTGCATAGCAAAGTCTTGCCGTATTTATACAGCTGGTTCAAACTTCAAAATATACTCCCTCCGTCCCGGCCTACTTGCACTTATTTCCTTTCTGGGTGTCCCAAGTTATTTGCACTCTTTCCATTTTTAGTAAAAATTATCACCTACAACCGCAATTGTTGACTTTGCTATACACTCATTCCTTAATCTCCGTGCCGAAAAGGAAATGTGCGAGTAGTCCGGGACGGAGGGAGTACAATAATAGATGATACATATTCCCCTTTTACATTCACTGACACATTAGCATTAAAAGAAACAAATCAAATCAAATCAAATCAAATCAAATTAAATTAAATTAAATTAAATTAAATTAAATTAAATTTTGGTAAATATTACTCCCTCCGTCCCAGATAATTCGGGTCACTTTGACCCGGCACGGGTTTTAAGAAATGTAATGGAAAGTGGGTTGAAAAAGTTAGTGGAATGTGGGCCCTACTTTTATATATTAGTTTTATAATAAAATGTGAGTAGAAATGAGTTAGTGGAATATGGGGCCCACTACCAAAAATGGTAAAAGTGAAGTGGGACAAATTATGTGGGACGGACTAAAATGGAATACTGGGACGAATTATCTGGGACGGAGGTAGTATTTCCCATCTTTATATGAATGGACCAATTTGAAGAGGCCCATTAATATTTTAAATGGGCCAACTCAATATGCATAAACGGCCCGACCAATTATTAAAAACCCTAATACGTTTAGTACTAGTACCAGTAGTTTTTTCAGTGTCGCTGCTTCAACTGCATCTACAGCTGAACTTCTTCCAGAAATTATGGTAAATACGTGTTACTGATCGTAATTAGTAGTCTCGATTCTAAATTCTTGTTGTGTCGATTTTGTACTGTATTTGTAATAGGACGTGAAAAATGATCGAGTTTTTTTTACTACTGATAGTTGAAGGTTTTGTTAAATGAGGAACTCGATTTTATGCGAATTGCTTGTGATTTTTATTTTATTATCTATAAATTTACAATGTTGTTTGAAAGGTTTCTCAATTTTATATGGATTTGAGCTATTTATTTCGGTTGGAATATTGAAATGAGAATGGAAATTTGCTGTGTATTGGCTAGTCATGTCGAGATTTTTAGATGATTTATTGAATTTTGGATTGGAGCGTATGGAAAGCCCAAAAATGAATACGGAGTTTCATGGCTAATTTCATGTGATGATGTAAATCCACTGTGAGTTAGGCTATCACATCGAATTCTGCTATGCCACAGCTCAATACAGATAGAGCCTCTTCTTGATTGAGTCATTGAACTTGTTGATATGTGCCTTTGAATGAGATAAGAATTTGAAATGAGAACATAACATAGATGCATTATAAGGTTGTGGTTTCTGTTACGTAGATTCACATCGAGTTAGTTTTTATGCTTGAATTTTATTTAAACACAGATAGTCTACGACTCTATGCCTCGCTTGTTATCATATTATTGAACTCTTTTGTGTACGTTAAATTTGGATTCATCTTGAGTGAGATGCTATGTAAGTATTGTTTTAGGATAGGCAATTAAATGCTTTTTCAATAACGAGCTGAAATGTTGTGAAGCTATGGATGCGTTGTTTCTCTTTATTTAATCTCTGTTAGTAGCTATGTAAGTCAAACTAATTATGTTTGTTCAACCTGTTTGTGGTAACAGCCTAAGCAAATCCATGAGATTAAGGACTTCCTTCTCACTGCTAGAAGGAAGGATGCGCGGTCTGTGAAAATTAAGAGGAGCAAGGATGCTGTGAAGTTCAAGGTTCGGTGTTCCAGGTATCTTTACACACTCTGTGTGTTCGACTCTCAGAAGGCCGAGAAGCTGAAGCAATCTCTCCCACCAGGTACCTGTTGCTATCCATCTCTAGTCTTTCTTCCAAAGTCCAAACTTCCATATGATTTGATGTTTATATATTATTGCTGAGCCCTTCAACACCTTTGTTACTACATATTACCCAAAGTCAAAACTTCCATGTGATCATGTCTGTGATGGTTCACACTTGGTGATCAAATATGTTGCTCTACTTTTACATTTCATGATATTCTTGTCAAATTTTGGTGGTGGGCTTCACATCTGACAATGTCGTTCTTTGATAGGTTTGAGCGTGCAAGACCTGTAGAAATCAGCTGTGGAATCGCACTTCTCTTTCCTATAGTCAGTTGTTGGATTTTCTTAATTTCAGCCTTAATTTCCTTTTGGAATACTTTGGTTGTTTCTTTTTAAATGATGTCGAAGCCATGGATTTGTATGGGGCACAATTTTGAGTTGTTAGTTATCAATTGATTTCATCTCTCTCTGAATTTGTGTTTTTTGCATTTCTAACTATTGGATCCAGATATACTTCTTGAATAATGTGACATTCATACAAAGTTTTTTGGTACAAGCACTTTAAATGTTTAAATGGGCCAATCAAATTGTTGACCACACAAGATTAATATTAAATGGGCCAAGACAGTAGAGATCGTGCAGCTCATTATATCACTCGCTAACCCTTTATTTTTTATTTAATTTATTGTAGTCCAACAACTCTAATCTCCATTCTTTAAAATATTTTGTAACCCATCCTCCTTTGAGTGTCAACGTCCAAATTTGCTGCAAATCGAAAAGTTTAGACATTACACATTATAATAATTGGATTTAGTCTGCAACAAAATGAGATTTGTCTAAAATTAGGGACCAAAATGCAATATCCTAATATAGAGGAATATGCTTCTTCAGTTATGCTGGCTTCTGCATCTTTCACCATCGTAAACATAACTACTTCCAACTGTTAAAAGCCACAAGCCAGAGTCTGGATACTGAATCGGGTCATAAACCGGATCCTACCGAAGATGCTGCGCGACTACTGCTGGTGCTGCAAGTCCAGTCTCACCGACGCCGACGACGCCGTTTCCGACTGCGATCCTGTTCTTCTGGTCTCGGGCATAGCCGGGTCAATCCTGAACTCCAAGAAGAAGAAATCCGGGTCCGAGACCAGGGTTTGGGTCCGGATTTTGCTGGCAAATTTGGAGTTCAAGAAGAAGCTCTGGTCCATGTACAATCCTGAAACAGGTCATTTTCCTTTCTTTAGAAAATTATCAAATTTTCTTGCTTTTTTATGTGAAGTTTTTAGCTTTTCTGATATTTTGCCTTTTTTATTTGAATGAATTTCTGAATGTGTAGGGTATACGGAGACATTGGATAATAGTACTGAGGTAGTTGTGCCTCAAGATGATTATGGGCTTTATGCTATTGATATTTTGGACCCTTCTCTTGTAAGCTTTTCTTTATTTATTTAATGCCTTTTTTGTTCTCTGATTTCCCTGCATTTTTATGCTTGATTGTGATTGTTTATGTAGCGGTTTAGTGTATTATTGCAGCTTCAGTTGTTACACTTAATTCGATTGCACCACCTTTTTGATGCTCTTGTGCTCAGCTGCTTGAGTTAGCTGGCTTGATCAAATTCAAGACTAGCATGTATCCTTGTAAGTGTAATTCGGATACTTGGTGTATGTTTAGTCATCCTTGCTCAAGGTACATTCGCGTCTAAAGCATGGAGCAAGGCGTGGTTTTAGTGAGATTGTGAATGAACTGGTCTGGTATGCATCAATGTGCTAAACTGGCTACTCCGGTTGCTACCCTTGGAGCTTCGGATATGATATCTGAAGAATAGATTTCAAACCCATTCTTTTATATTGCATCCTAGGCTGCCTCAACAATTACTGCATTGAGCTATTTACTTTGTTTCATTTATCGACTATCTTTGGTTTGGGATTCTACTTTAGATGGCTAACATTTATGGTGATTTATTCATGATGATAATGTAATCATTTGCTCAACTTAATGGCATATTCCACTTTGCTGTAGATTTGTGTAGCTGCTGTAGTTTCTCCCCTTTGTTTTAGAAATGTGTCTAATATCATCCCCTTTCTATGCCAGTTCGTAAAGCTTCTGCATTTGACCGATCTGTATCATTTCCATGATATGATTGACATGCTTGTTGAATGCGGGTATAAGAAAGGAACGACGTTGTTTGGGTATGGCTATGACTTTCGCCAAAGCAATAGGTAGTGTGGTCTTCTGTAAAACCTCTTAACTGCGTTCATTAAGCAAATCTTTTCAACTGCCAATAACTCAAAATATGGCAGAATTGGTCAATTAATGGATGGCCTAAAAGAGAAGTTAGAGGCTGCATATAAAGCTTCGGGGGGAAGGAAAGTCACTGTAATTTCACACTCGATGGGTGGATTGCTGGTCTCATGTTTTATATCTCTTCATAATGATGTATGTGAATTCAGTTTTAGTTCACTATGTATATATCTTTTCTTGCTTTCTTCTGCCTTACTTTTTGTTTATGCATTCCTAAAACGTTGCATATGAAGGCTTAACGAGTGATTTGTCTTTGAAACTGCAGGTATTTGCCAAATATGTAAATAAGTGGATTACTATTGCCACTCCCTTCCAAGGTAGTATTGCTCGTACTCTATTCCTGAACCTCTGCTAACTAAGCAGTTTCCCAGTCTTTGCTAAACAGGACATTTTAAAATCTGTGCAATTCACTAAAACTAATAACTATAGTTGTAAAGTGGATTTCTATTTGCTTCATCTACAAGTTCTGAGGTGTTTATGAACAGGTGCACCGGGATGCATCAATGATTCTTTGCTTACTGGATTGCAGTTTGTCGAAGGCTTTGAAAGCTTCTTTTTCGTGTCTAGGTGGTCCATGCATCAATTGGTAATTACCAACTTGCTTAAATTTCAAATATAAACTTGCTTATGCCTAAATTTGCAGAGAACCTAGGAAGAACTTTCTATGCCTAAT
Organism: Salvia splendens; assembly: GCF_004379255.2. Classification (NCBI taxonomy): domain Eukaryota; kingdom Viridiplantae; phylum Streptophyta; class Magnoliopsida; order Lamiales; family Lamiaceae; genus Salvia; species Salvia splendens. The sequence continues at coordinate 34,992,511 of NC_056044.1, read as the reverse complement.
ATCTCTGATTTTAAGTTAACACTTACCAATCTCTCGGAGCATGCTTTAGCTGGTTGAATGCCCATCTATCTATGAGATGTTGCCAAACCCCAGTTTCAATTGGAAGAAGCAACCCGTGATCCAAGTATGGAGGAAGCACTCCAACGGTGAGGAGACATCTGTTGAGCTGGAATCCTATCGCTCCAACGAATGCATTTCCCTTTTCGAAGCTGCTTTAAAGAACAACGAGGTAGTTTCATTCTCATCGATAATCAATTGAATAACATATCTTTGTATCTATTCTGCACGAGTTGTGGATTTAAATGATTGTTGCTTACAGTTGGATTATGATGGAGAAACAATAGCCCTTCCTTTCAACTTTGAGATCCTTAAACGGGCTAAGGGAACCCGGGAAGTCCTTGATCAAACTCAACTCCCTCAGGGGATTCAGTTCTACAATATCTACGGAATATCTGTCGACACACCCTTTGATGTTCGGTAGGTAGAGGTCTGTACAAGTTTAAGAATTTCGATCTTCTAGTAATTTCCCTGATATGCTAACCTCTCTCTCAGCTATGGTTCGGAGTCTTCTCCAATAGGTGATCCATCTGAGATATGCCACACACTGGTAAGCAACGCGCACCTCTCAAACTGATATCGTGCATACAGAGCTTGTAGTAGATGTTATGCCTTGACATCTTAGATCACACGCACACATTGTGCCTAATTTTCATAATCTTAACAGTATTCTAACTTGTATGTTCCTATGTCCTTCAGCCAGAATACTCTTATGTAGATGGTGATGGAACAGTCCCATCCGAATCAGCACTGGTACGCTCTCTGCCTCTGTCTCTCTTTCATGACGAACTCTGATAATGTGGAGTGCAGGCAGACAGTTTCGATGCAGTGGAGAGGGTGGGAGTATGTGCAGGTCACCGGGCACTGCTGCGTGATGAGAAGGTGTTCGAGCTTATCAAGAACTGGCTGGGAGTTTCTCCGGTGGCAAAGGCAAAACGCTCTCTCGCATCCAAGGTGATGGCTATCTAGTGTATGAGTGTGAGCCGAGCTAAGTAGATAGAGCTCACTCTCACTAGCTAGAATGTTGTATCCACGTGTATATATATATATATATATATATATATATATATATATATATATATATATATATATACGTATGCGCATACGTATTTGGTATTCCTGTACGTATGCCCATCAGCCCATGCATGTGCAATAAGAAGACGAAGAACATATATAAATTTATGTATATTATGTAAAGATATTGTATGTCTCAGATGTGCCAACATATACTTATCCACTAAACTAGCTAAACTCGCATCTTTCTTTGCTTCAACCATCTCTTTCTCTCTAAAAAAAAACCATCTCTTTCTCTCTCACACACACGTTCACACACAGTTAAGGGCCAGTTTCTTGGTGGCTTCAAGCAAGTAGGCATTCTTCTTCTTCTCCTTCTCTCTCTCTCTCTCTCACACACACACACACAGAGAGAAGACAGAGGGACAAACACAACTACACAAGCGCACAAGTTATATACTCTTCTTGCAAAAGGTTGAAATCCCAACCCCAACCCAAGGGCCCTCCACATTCCGTCCCGACAATATTGTGAGGGGTGTTCAATCAGGGTACGCAGTGGCCCGCTAAGGGGGACCGTTAAGCCACTGTCCTTCCAGAAGCCCATCTTCCATGGCCTCACACTTGTGCTTGAGAGATGTTACAACTACACGACAGTAGTGAGAATCGATCTTTGCCCATTCTTGCAACTCAGCCCCTCCAGAACCAACCGCGCTGCCCCTGCGGGGGCCGTGCGCATAATTTTGACGGTTGCATGGATGCATGCATAATTGCATATACGTATATGTATTGAATAATTTGAATTGTGTGTGTTTGTATGAAAGAGGAAAAGAGGGTTTCAATAGTACTTATTGTTTCCATGTGATTTTATCAAGTTTCAAGGATTGGATTTTGTTCCAATCTTTTATCTTAATCTTGGATTTCTTTCTTTTTCAAAAATTGACGAAGTGCTCATTTTAATTATCTTATGAAAAAGAAAACGTGGAAGTATGATATTGGGGTTTATTATCATAATTATGGCAGTAAATAATTGGAGATGGCAGTGTAACGACAATTAATCAATTCCCAATTCTTTTTTCAGTAAAGTAAGGCCAAAATCCATAACTTACAAATTGATTCATTTTCTTTTCAGGTAGTATGATAAGAAAATTACTAGCACTAAATAATAGTATGATGTATTACTACCGTTTTAAAATACGGTTCTTTCTTCATTTTTTTCAGCAAGTAGAATTCATATATATTAATTAATTTCCAAACTCCAAGTTGACTAAAGTTAACGTTTTGTTTTTCTTCTTCTTTTGGATTTAAAATATTAATATGTCAGATATTGTGTGACGCGTGTCTTGAAAAAGTTAAAATTAAGTTTAAATAACATTAAAAACAAAACAAAACAAAACAAAAGTAGAAATATAGTAGCAAAATTGAAGTAATTTAATTGTTACTTCCACCAATTATTAGGGACATGCATGCCAAATTGAGAATAAAATCTAGTCTAGCACAACACGTGGCACTCTCATCAATCTTTTTCATTTTATAAAATCTTGTTAATGACACGTACCATTCTTTTTTATTGGAATGTTATTATATTCCTTATGGGTCTGCGGTGTCGAATTAAAATACATGCAGTTACTGACATAGTATTTGTTAGTATTTTTATAAGTGTGATAAGTTTATTAAGAATATTAATAGTTCCTTAACTGGAAAGTGACGACATGCCCCTCTACTTGTTTTCTAATGGTCAATCAAATATAATTAGTGAAAACGCTACATATTTTTATAAATTAAATCACATGATAATTATGAAAATAGAGTTGCACGTGGCATGATCATATCCCATCAAATAGAACATAACATGGATAAGATTGTAAGTAATTATAATTAATATTGTGAGAGGCAAAAATTATTGCTTTTTAAAAAACGGGATAAGCAACCTGCATCTGTCGGGATAATTACACAATATATAAATATTTTGTTGGAATAAGGAAATCAATTAATTGGAGAACAAATAATCAAGAGATGAAATTATGGCAAGAATAAAGAAGGAAATCAAATAAATATTATGGAAAATCAAATAAAAGGGATATTAGTATAATTAGAATATATTTTCCATGTATAGATAGAATTAGAGTCTATAAAAGGTTGTGTAATCATTGAGAGAATTAATTTAAGGCATTCACAATGTACTCTTTGAAGTTCTCCCCGTCTTTTACTTTCTGCAATAATATTTTATTTTCCGCATTATATTTTCTAATATGGTATCACAGCAGTTTCGATCATAGGGATCGATCACTGTCTCAAAAAAAAAAAAAAAAAACTTAACAAGCCTTCGTCACCGCAGCCAGCCCCCAATTCCAATAGTCTCCCTAATACCCAGATTTCCCAAACTTGTTTCACTTTTTTATAGTAAAATATCAAGGCGAGCTCTTCCAATTTTAAAAAAGCTCATCTCTGGCGGCAGATCCACCGCTAGCACAACCCGATCCGTCACGTACATGCCCCAACCCGGCGATGGAACCCCGCGCCCCGTCACACAAATACCCGGGGATGGCGTCGGTCCGCTTGTAACTGGCGCCGTCGAGCAGGTCATGGAGTCTATGCACGCGCCGGTCTACTTTGAGAAATACGATGTCCATGGCGATATGAAGACCGTGCCGCTGGAACTGATTGAGTCGATTAAGAAAAATAAAGTATGCCTCAAGGGCGGACTTAAGATGCCGGTGGGTGGAGGCGTCAGCTCGCTGAACGTGTTGCTCAGGAAGAAGCTCGATCTCTATGCTTCACTGGTGCACTGCTTTAACCTTCAGGGGGCTTCCCACTCGCCACAAGAACGTTGATATCGTCGTCATTAGGGAGAATACGGAGGGCGAGTATGCTGGCCTCAAGCACGAGGTTGTTCCTGGAGTCGTTGAAAGCTTGAAGGTGATAACAAAGTTCTGTTCTGAACGAATTGCAAAATATGCTTTCGAGTATGCCTATCTCAACAACCGCAAGAAGGTGACTGTTGTGCATGAAGCAAATATTATGAAACTGACAAATGGTTTATTTTTGGAATCATGTCGTGAAATAGCTAGCACTAGCAAGTACCCTAGTATCCATTACAATGAGATGATTGTTGATAACTGCTCCATGCAACTCGTTTCCAAGCCAGAGCAGTTTGATGTTATGGTGACTCCAAATCTCTATGGGAACCTGGTCTCCAATATAGCTGCTAGTATTGCTGGTGGTACCGGTGTCATGCTTGGAGGGAACGTAGGAGTTGATCATGCCCTTTTCGAGCAAGGTGCTTCTGCGGGTAATGTAGGAAACGAGAAATTACTATAGCAAAAGAAGGTCTTTCAAGAGGTGAGTGACTCATTTATAATATGGCCGTTGAGAAAACCACTAAAGCCGAGGAGGTTGACAAACTTGTCTCGACGAATTGTTTAGCCGAGGAAGAGAGAATGAAGAGAATGAGGATGCTGGACTATTTCTCTTCGAAGCGGAGCCGGACAATTCCGCCAAGAGGGAGAAGAAGCTTAAACCAAGAAGGTGGAGTAGCCAACGTCTGTGCAGCTGAGGGGGAGAGCCCACATGCGCTGTGAAGAGCTGGTGGGAAGAACGTCACCAAATGATGATGTTGTAGGAACAACCACGGGAAAATCCAACGCTGATCCTCGAGAAAGAGTGAGGGAACATCCAGCCGAGGGGGAGAGAACTGCCACAGCCGGATGATTCCAACCAAGAAAGAAGACTGCACGTAAGGGAAGGCCAGAGAGGCTGCATGCCATCTGCCAATATGGTGAGAAGATGAAAGGCCAGTGGCCAACCCCGAGCAACCACGCCCGGAGAAGAAGGCTGACTCTAGCCGAAGAGAAAATAACAGCAGTCAAGATAAGAAGTTCACGGTTTGTCCTAGCGCAGAGAGGCTCTAGGACATACAGAGTAGAGGCTCCGCGGTGTTTGGCGATTACTCGTCGGAGGTGGCATGGCTTGACAGTCTGTCACCGAGAAAAAACCCATAAAGAGAAAGGAGACTGATGGTTTCACGTCTTCATTCTTAGAGAAGTAAATTTGGGCCCAGTAGTTATTAGGCTCAAGAAAGAAAAGAAATGAAAATAATTGACTCATAGTTTGAGTTTGGAATGGACTGAGAATGGTCTGAATTGGCTCCTAGATACGAGCAAAAATGTCTAGATTATCTCCTCGACAAGAGTCAAAACTGTCAGAATTATCTCCTCGACAAGAGTCAAAACTGTCAGAATTAGCTCATCGACACGTGTCAAATTGTCCGAATGAGCTCCTCGACACGAGTAAAAACTGTCTGAATGAGCTCCTCGACACGAGTAAAAACTGTTAGTCAGAAAAAAATGAAGCGGCTCCTGGATACGAGCTAAAACTATCCAAGATGACTCATTGACACGAGTTAAAACAGTCAACCAAAAATTGAAGCTCCCGGACACGAGTTAAAACTGTCTAGATTGACTCCTTGACACGAGTTAAAACCGTCAACAAAAAATTGAAGAACTCCATGAAATGAGTCTAAACTTTCAATGATGAATGAAAAGCTCCTTGATAAGAGTCTAAACTTTCAATGAAGAAAAATTGAAGAACTCCTTGAAACGAGTCTAAACTTTCAATAACTCTTTTATACGAGTATAAATTATCAATGATGAATTGAAGAAGCTCTATGATACGAGCATAAACTGTCAATGGAAATTGAAGAACTCTTAAATACGAATATAAACTATTTATCTAACTAAAGATCGTGCAAGTTAAGTGTCGAAAAACTCGATACTTAACTTGAGGGGGAGTGTTGGAATAAGGAAATCAATTAATTGGAGAACAAATAATCAAGAGATGAAGTTATGGCAAGAATAAAGAAGAAAATCAATTAAAGATTATGGAAAATCAAATAAAAGGGATATTAGTATAATTAGAATATATTTTCCATGTATAGCTAGAATTAGAGCCTATAAAAGGTTGTGTAATCATTGAGAGAATTAATTCAAGTCATTCACAATGTAGTCTTTGAAGTTCTCCCCGTCTTTTACTTTTTGTAATAATATTTTATTTTCCGCATTATATTTTCTAACATATTTCACGTTTGTTTCATATTGGTACAAATGTTTGTACAAATGTTTGAAGCCATATTTCAATTTAATACATTGCGTGCTTGAACATCGTTTATTCTTTATCTACTTGGCTTACAGAGCATGAAATAATGATAAATTTATATACCAATATAAAATAATAATAATATATTTATACCGATATGAAACAATGATAAAACCTTTTATACTTTGCATAGAGAAAAAGTTAACGATATCAAAATAAAAATAATGAAATGTACTAAATTGAAATATCTTGCGCGGTGTATTTACCCTGCATTTGTAACAACCATGCATTTTCGATTTTTTATAGTGATTTATCTAGATAATTAAATTTGCAACGTTTTAATAAGGTTATAACTTATAAACAACATTTTATAAATTGGCCAAAAAATCAAGTAATAAATTAGTAGTACTACTAATTAACACGAAGGAATATTGGATTTTGAAAAGTTATAAACCAATTAGGTTTGTGTGTGTGAAAGGCTAGAAAGGTAGATGGTTCCAATAATGGCCAAAAGTTAATTAAATATTAATAGAGTAAAATAGAGTGAGATTCGTGGCATGAGTACAATGATATTACCGAGAAGTTAATTAAATTAATACTATTGCTTTTATTTTTCATCTTTTTGTTTTTACTGAGGGGTGGTGGCCGGCTCTAGCTACCCTTTTATTTTATTTATTTTACTGTCTTCAACGGTCAAACTAAGCTGTTGTTTAAGTTTGCAATCTCTCTCTCTCTCTCTCCACTATATAATAATATAATAATTATTCTATATAAAAAATTAACTTTAATAATGTTGTTTGGTAGTGATTATGAATTTTATCGGTCGATTATAAACTCAAAGTCTCCCAGATTTATAGTACAATATTTAAATGCATATTTATAACTTAACTATGTACACTACAAGAAAACGCACCATGGAACGCAAGAATCCGATGTAAATGTATGTACATGTACACTAATCTTAACTAGAAACAAATTGTCGAGAGAGAATAAAATATGATTAATTAATTTGGACATAGACCCTCCAGACAAGGGTTAAAGTCATGATATAGGCAGCACATTAACGCTCACGCATATTTTTTTATACTATCATTTATGTTTTTACTCGCACCATTACAAATTAATATTAAGGGTTACTATATATCATAGTTTAGTACTCCTATTTGATTTCTGATATCAATTTTCAATTTATTTGTAGATAGTCTAAGCCTCGCATATTTGTGTTAAAAATTTCAGCATTGTAAAATTGACAAAACTCTACAATAAAATATGTTTGGCGTATGATTCTAGTCACAGATCACAAAACAATTTTGTAAACTAATAAGTATTTTTAAAAAATAAATTGACGTTGGAATATTAAATTTAACCCGCTAGTTCTAAACTATAATAATTTTAAACAATAAAATAGTGGAACATATGTATCAAAATTAGAAATCCTTAAAGCTATTACATGCAGTGTCAGTTCCATACATGAATTATTGTTATGAGAGAGAGAGAGAGTCCCGTGTGCAGCGAGGGAGGAGTTTGACGATGATTGAGATATATATTATATATATATATATATGTGTGTGTGTGTGTGATAAAGATGAGAATGTGAGATAGTTATGGGTCTTTAAAGGCCGCTTCTGCTACTGCAAATCCATCCCCACCTGATCAAACACAATACTCTCTATCTTAGGATTCATTCAATCTATGTATATACATACATCAATTATTTGAATTGATTATTTGAGGAGTGGCAGTGACAGTTTTCTGACATATATCATATCAATCAGTTTATCTCTCTGCTTCATCCTCTACATATTATGGGTGTCGGAATTATGGAGATTAAAGCTACCAACTATTCCCTTTTCTCATTCTTCAATACCATCCTCTTCCTCTATATATTTACTTAGTTTAATTAACTTCCACTTTAGTTTTTTTTTAAACATATATCTCTAAAGAATTCATATTTACAAGTTACAACCGACTCAATTTTATAACTCTTTTTTCACTTTTGTAAATACTTTAACAAGTGCAATATATATAGAATTACTATTCAATTTATTATGCAGTTGGTTTTCACTTGAAGATTATTCAAGAAACAAATTTTGTTGTAACTTGTGATGGAACTAGTGATTATTTTTCAACGAATAGTAGTAGTAATTAACTAATACTATGCATAAAGTGGGTTTATTTAATTAATTTAAGATTAAGAGAATCTAGGAAATCTTTGAACGTTCAAAGAGGATGGTTTTGGGATTACGAAACCACATGCTTTTAGGTTTACCACCCCATGTGTTTACCCTATAAAATTAAACATAAGTACTAATTTTAACCATTTATCAAGATAGCTTATTTCAACTTTACTACCTACTTGCCTATCTACACCTCTATATATCTTTCGATACACTCTCTTACGGGGGTGTGATCCGTTGCTAACTTTTCTTAAGTTGCTAACTCGTCAATGTAATGTATTAAAAATGTCAACACGATGATACTGAAATAGCAACATAAACTTAAGTTGATATTTTAATACATTATGTTGACATTGATATTTAAATGTCAACACAAATATGTGTTGATATTTTAATGTGATCGTGTTGACATTTTTAATACATTACGTTGATGAGTTAGCAAGTTAACAATTTAAGAAAAAGTTAGCATTTTAACGCACCCCCTCTTGTGTATAATTTTGCACGTGAAAATGTACATTCTTGTTATTTTTATATCTGTATTAAATAGCCAGTTGTATAGTGTCTTTGTTTGTACCTTTGCTAAAGATTGTTTGTAAATTACTAATTCGGTGTTTGATCTCTATTACGTAAAGAATAAATATAACGCTAAATACATGCAATCGTCATAATCATTTAGCATATCATAAATTAATATCGACACACTATGATTATGGATAATTGTATATGGATATGATAACTTTATGTATGATATATAGTCTTTAAATGATCATATCGGTTGGATGTTACACTAGAACTTACACTATATTGATAAATAGTGGATCGACATATCGATCAATTTATACATTAATTGACTACATATTCAGTTCAAAGAGGATTAATATGAACATTATGATCATAAAAGAACCTTAAAACATCTGTACAAGTCATATATCCTTAACCATATGAACAAATATTCTTCTTTCAGATATCCAAAAAACAATCAAATAAATCTACTTTTTGCACTTCTAACTTGGTTATATACTTTTAAAAAGCTATTAACAATTTATAAATCCAAAAGTAATGAGATACGTCTATTGTTATCCACAACAAAACAAAAGTGAAATAACAATTTTACCCTTGATCAACCCTAGCACAAATTTTTGTCACTTGCTTGAATCATAGAGGTTTTTGGGATTAGCGTCTTTGTCTGCCCTTAAACTACTAGGCACCCCCTTCATGACCAACAAAATCAAGAGAGAGAGAGAGAGGGTTTTACAAAATCGAGAGAGAGAGAGAGAGAGAGAGAGAGTTGTGTGTGTGCAATGTGTGAAAATCTTGCACTTTGCTTTGGAACAAATGATCTTCATATTCTCTTTCATTTAATCTTTCTCCTTCCCCATCTCCATTAACTAGCTCAACATTTCATGCACCAAACACTTGTACCCCAAACTCCAAACCTTGTACCATATCTCAAGAAACAACCATGGCTGTCATGAACAACTGGCTGGGATTCTCTCTCTCATCAAATCAACATCACCACCCTCAAAACCCAGAACTAGGGTTTCACTCAGATCATCCTCATGAATGCTTTGATCCCATTTTTGAAACCTTCAACACAAACCCTCCACCCCAAGGTAACACAAAATCTTCATTTTCCATTTTTTTTTCCAGTTCAACACCCCTAAACACATCAAAATCAAATCTTTTGGTGTGGGCTTGGCTTATTTATTCAATTCATTAACTTTCCAAATCACCCTTTTCCTTTTTATGCAGATTGGAATGTGAAGGACGACAGCAATATCGACTCCTTCTCATGCAACCAAAATCAAGAAACCCCAAAACTAGAGAATTTTCTTGAAGTTGGAGTCCAATCTTTTGCTGCTGCTGATGATGATAATCATCACAACATGATTAATGGAAGTAGTCACAACATGGGCCTCTCCATGATCAAGAACTGGCTGAGAAGCCACGCTGCGCCGCCGCCTGTGGACAAGCCAGTTGACGAAGCTCCGCCTCCTCCGCCGGAGGCGCTGTCCCTCTCCATGAGCACAAGCTCCCATTCATCAGACAGCAAACTCGGCGGCGGAGGAGGCTGTGCAGTTGAATCTGTGCCAAGGAAAAATATAGAAACGTTTGGACAAAGAACTTCAATTTATCGTGGTGTAACAAGGTCTCTTATTTTTTCAATTATGTTTTATTTAGGGTTGATTAAAAAAATTTAATAATGTTTATTTTTTTATTCATTGAAACACAAGTTTTATAAATCCATTATTTGTGCAGGCATAGATGGACTGGGAGGTATGAAGCACATTTGTGGGATAATAGTTGCAGAAGAGAAGGCCAAACTCGGAAAGGAAGGCAAGGTACAAATATTTAATTACTAGTAGTATTTTTTTCTTTAATCGATGCTCCACATATGAGTATTTTATAAACTACTATCGTAATTAAGTATTTACATGATGTTTCTTGGGCTTTTAATTCACTGTTTTTTTTACATGGATCGATGATTCAAACCTGCTGCAGTTTATTTGGGTAAGTCATGTTATTTGTTTATTTTTGCTTTGCATTTGTAATGTTTTTCTTATTAATTTATTATATATATATATATATATATATATATAGATTATTTGATGAATATTTATATAATGTAGGAGGTTATGACAAGGAAGAGAAGGCTGCTCGGGCTTATGATTTAGCTGCCTTGAAATATTGGGGAACCACCACCACCACAAATTTACCTGTAATTTGATTTAAAAGGTTATTTATATTTTTGTTTATCTCAAGAATGAATTGTAAAACCTTTTATTTTAATATGGCTTTTCAGATTAGCAATTATGAGACAGAAATTGAGGAAATGAAGCACATGACAAGGCAGGAATATGTTGCATCACTTAGAAGGTAGTAATTGTTTTGAAATATTAATCAATCCTTTTCTTAGTCTAAGAATTTTTTTGAAAAACTAATACTGTAGAATTATTTATTTCCTAATTAATCAGAAAAAGCACTGGATTTTCTCGAGGTGCATCGATTTACCGAGGTGTTACAAGGTAAATAAGGACTAGTGTTTCATATAAGTTATAATCATATTATCAACATTTAAACATGTGTTGTAATGTATCGAATTCATCTTTAATTTATCAAAATCAAACTATTATCAGACATCACCAGCATGGAAGATGGCAAGCAAGGATAGGAAGAGTGGCAGGGAACAAAGATCTTTATTTAGGAACTTTCAGTAAGTTATTAAAATAAATCTACATTTATAGGACTTAAATTATTTTATTATGTGCCATAGCACGTTAATTTGTTACGTTTATAACTTTCCTAAGGCACACAAGAGGAGGCAGCCGAAGCATATGACGTGGCAGCCATCAAATTCCGCGGCCTGAACGCAGTCACGAACTTCGAGACGAGTCGCTACGACGTTCGGGGCATCATGGAGAGCGTCAGCCTCCCCATCGGCGCAAAGCGCCTCAAGGAAGGCGGGAAAGGTGATATGCGCTTATTGCAAATGCAACGTGCCGACAAAGGCACCCTAAATAATACCTACAGCTGGCCCATTATCGGGTTTGAGCAGGCCCGGCCCACTAACATACACCCATACCAAAGAATGTGGTGCAAACAAGATGAAGATGCTAATGTGGGATTTAATGATATTTATCATCATCTTCAGTTAGGGGGAAATCAAGGTTTCTTGCAAACCTCAATGTTGCAGCTAAGCAATCTTTCTGGCCTCGACTCCGTGCCTGGGCCGGTGTCGTATGAGAACAATGCAGCTTGTGTTGGGAGTGGTTTTGGATATGAGGGCGCGTTTGGATCGTCGGGGGATGCTTATAGGAATTTGTACCATCAGTCTCAGCAATTGCCGTCTAGTGGTAGCGCCATCACAAATGACTGCACAATGTGGAACGGGACTTGAGGGCCGTTCGAGAGAAGTATGTGCCATCGAACAAACTATGTAACGTATTTGTTTAATTTGTATTTTGGTAAGAATTGATTAGGATGTGGCTGTAGTTCATTTATAGCCAGTGTTTAAAGTTAATTAAATCTCGTTTCAATGAGATTACTGGCTATCAACTTTGGCTCGGTATGCATGTTATTATTCAGAGTAAATAAAGGTACTACTGTCTTTCATGAAGTGTTTTATTCTATCACTTAACCTTCTGCAAATATGAAAAAGGCCTTCTTGGCATACAAAAAGTTAATTTTATTACAACCAATGAACCGGGCTATTCATTTTTAAACTATTTCAAAACATTTTGAACAATCTAGAGCATATTTTATAAAATACTACCTAATTATCGAAAAAAACCACTAATTTAGTCAATTTCTAATCAATCCTGTAACTTTAGAAAATGATCAATTGTATCCTAAACTTTATCATTTTCTAATTTGTCCCATAATCTCAGATTTGGCTCAGAAATTATACATAATGTGGCAGACGGAAAATACTAGCAGACAAAATGTTCTGCTACTAAATTAATGACGTTATTTAATACATCTAGTTAGCCACGTCTTTAGCTTTTACACACGTACACGTTACGTCAATACATTCATATACCCACCAAAAATTATCACCCTAGGAAAAATAATAAATTAAAGTAATGATATAATTGGCCATTTGTTAAAGTTGTAGATTTAACAAGTATGAATTTTTCGGCAAATTGACTTTATAAAATTCAAGAATCTGAGAACATATAGAGTTGGCTTAAATAATTTTCTAGTAATCTTAGCACTGATTATGCATAAATGATGCATTCACTTAAACTTACAAACTCTGAAACATTAGTTGTTCAAAATACTTTAATCACAAACCAATCCATTTCTTGAAGGCCAACGCAGCTTCTCTCTTCTTCAACTGTGATTCTGTCTGAAATTTGGGCGCCTTGCCCTTATGCAGAGTTTTATGGTACTTCAAAAACAAAGTGCGGTACTTGTACTTGTCCACGAACATCCCGCCCTCCTCCATCATCTCAACAACTTCATTTACTCGGATGAAAAATCCGCCTCTCACAAATGTGTAAAGCACAGCATCCAACAGCTCCACATCAAACTTCATCCCACTAGAAAAGGCGAAAGACTTCATCTCGCCCCACAGTTCAGCCACCTCGATGTATTTGCCCCCAATTGCAGCATATCCAGTGACCATAGAATGGAAAGTTTGCGCATTGGGAGGAAGCTCCAGACTTCTCATCTTCTTCAGAGCCTTCTCCGCGTCTTGCATTAGCCGTTTCTTGCAGAAAAAGTGAATCACACTGTTCCAGTCATGGACTCCAGAATCTGCTGTCTGCCCTTCCTGTATTTCCTGCAATAGCTTTGACATTATATGAGCATCGTCTCCCTCTGCGCAGCGCTTGGATAGCAAATCAAAGTCTTGTTCAACGACTCTAGGTATTTTAGCCTCTTTCATTTCCTTGAACAGATCAAGGGCCCCTGCTGTGTCCTTCTCAACCACCCGGGATTGAATCAGCGACTGGTAAGAACTCGCATCCAGCTGAACACCAGCCCTACGGGCGTCTCTGATCAATGATTTCATCTCAGCAATTTGGTTTTCCTTATGATATGCTTTCAGGAGGAAATTATACACTGACGAGGTACATCTAATGCCAGCCAAGCGCATTTCATCCAGAAGGTCATGTGCCTTGTCCAACCAACCGAGGGAAATACAAGAGTTGATGACATGAACGAGAACCGAGTTATCGGCAGACATAGGGGAATCTTCTTTCTCCGCCTTTATCAAGAACTCGACCAAATCCTTTGTGTTTCCAGCCTCCAAGAACGCTTTAACTAGTTTCACATAAGTCATTTCAGTTGGCCTAAGAATCCCTCTCTTGGTTGTGATCAGCTCAACTTGCCCCTGCAAGTTCACAACCGAGGTGTTGAGTAATTCTCTTGCCTCGGCTTCAAGGCTTAGAAACTTTTTGTCACGACAAAAGTCTTCATAGCACGAGAAACACCTTTGAGGTGTTGCTGGATTCTTGTGTATTTGATGCGGTGATGCAGTGCCTAATTTATCAGTCTCCAACCGCAAATTAGCCACACCGAGAGAATTCTGAGCTTTCTTCGCCTTGCGAAGCATTTCAAGAACCATCCGAGAGGCAGAATCTAGATCGCCAAATTTCAAGTGACACGAGAGAAGACAGTTGTAGAACTGCCGGAGCTGAACACCAGTTATATTGTCAACTTCTTCAACATGTCTCCTGAGCTTTTTCAGCTCGTCCCTCCGGCCATTTCTTTCATAAATATGGGCCATGATGATCGACGAAGTTGCATCAGTTTTCATATTAATCCGGGGGATCATATCAAGGAGTTGCTCTCCTTTCCTAGTGATGCCATACCGAAGGCACCCCACCAGAGCTATGTTAAGAGCAGTTGCATTAGGCTTCATAGAAATCAAAGGCTCGTTGCACTTCTTCCGTGGATCAACCCTCCCGTCATGGAACTTGTAACCTGTTTCAAGAACCAATTCGGCCGCAAGGAACGCTCCAGACGGACTGTTGGCCATATAAGCTATAATAGCAGACCAAGCTGCCACAGGAGGGAAGTTCTCCATCTCGATTAGTCTCCTCAAAAGAGTCGAGGAAGGAATAGGCAGTCCACATTTAGCAAGGCCTAAAGAGAGGTAAATGAGGATCTCCCTATTGAACAGCGTCTGCTTGTGTTCCTCAAAAGCTTTATCCACCAATCCATAGGCCTTTTCAAGCCACTCAATGTCTAGACCCTCTGTTAATCCTGCGATCAGCTTGCACACAATGGATTTCCTAGCAAACCCTTCCATCCACATATGCTTCTCGTGCAAATCCCACGCATCATTGAGTCTACCCTCATTAGTTGCAGTCTCCAACTCCTCATGAAGTCTGCCTATGTCTCGAGCCTGAACTAAAACTGTCGAGAAATTATGTGAAAAAACATCCACCCCATGTCGAAGCACCAAGGCACCATTTTGGTCATGCAAGTAGGGAAAAAGCTTGCAGCCAACGCAGGGGAATTTAGAAACTCTACCAAGAAAATTATGTAGAATGTAATTCGATGTTGCTCGACTTATCACTCTTCTTACATGCAGCATTTCATCTGAAAATCTAACAGGACGCAAAAATCATCACCTTAAACTACTATCTACGCACAGGAACACAAGATTTAGCAATAAAAATGGTCAGCAAATAAAAAAAAGTTTCTTCTAACTTCATCATTCAAGTACTATACACTAGTTCAATCATGCATCCAGTCATCCAGTTTAACAAGCTTAATTTAATTGGAGCATTTTGTCGAACAGTTAGAATTCAAAACAGACACTTTCAGCATTAAATCAGTAACCAAAATCTCACAACCTCGTCATAATCAATCAACTCAAAGTTTTCAACTTTAACACTTGTAACAGAGTCGTCTATCCCATTAACCAAAATCACAAGCTTAATTTCAATCAGATATTTTGTCGAAAACTAACTTTCAAAGAATATCCACTAAATTAGCCAGCCATACGACATAAATAGCAAAGCTGCGAAATTAAAAATAATAACAATAACGTAATTACTTTCGCGGCGGAGAAGAATACTAAGTCGGGAACAGATCCTCTGCGGTTTACAAAATCACAGCACACTCAGCTGCGGACAAAACGCAGGTAATTAGACTCATGCCTTTCATTTCCATTTTCATGTGCTATTTTGTTTACCTTTTACTTAACTATTGAAAAACACTATCAAATTACTACTACTGTCTACTAAATTATAAGCATTTTTTATTGGTGCTATAATACCCCTAGATAAAATTGCAAAGATCAATTATACTCCATTAAGTTATGGTTTATATGTTGTGTTAAAAAACACAACAAGATTGTCCATTCCACATTAAAAAAAGAAATTACATTTATTTTGTTTGATATATTGTTTTGAGAAATATTATTTTCAACCGAATACTAAAAAACGAAATAAAATTTATAAATTAAAATGCTTAATTAACTAATTTTGGTAAAGAAGTGATGATAACGGAGCACTACTACTTGTGAGTATAGAAGTGATGATAATATGAGATTCATTTTAGAGGTGAATTAAATATTTCGCCCGTCCCTAAACTTTAATACGGCCCACAAAATTTATTTATAAATATTACATGCATCATATCTCATGCTGCCTTCAAGAGTATGCATTCTTTCTTGGATATGCCCAAGTTCAATTTGTACTACTGAAGAATTAACAATTAGGATGTCAATGCAGTCCGAAGTCTGTGGGCTAATCCAATAGCCCTCTAAATTTAGATGTTAGGGTCGAAAATTTTTTTATCCTATAAAATTATAATCCGATCAGCCCACGTTGAATAGGGCTGACCCGACTGGAACCCAATGTGTGTTAAACGTAAGTGCACTATAATTTATTTTTTCATCCTATATTTCTATTTTTTATATGTATGTGGTAGATTTTTATTAATGCAATATACCTCCTTCGTTCCCTAAAAATAGAAATTCTTTCATTTTTGGTCCGTCTTCTAAAAATAGAAACTTTCCTTTTTAGGAAATTCCGTTCTCTCTATTCATATTCGAGTTTAAGCATATATCCCAAAAAGTTCGTAATTAAATGTTTTACATTTGACAACTATGACTAATTTTTATAATTGCGCATTGAATTGATCGCATACTAATTTTATCGCTAGCAATTTGATTAGCCTGTTGGACTAGCCTTAAACTCAAATGTTTAGAGTTATAATTGAAAATTTATAACCCAATAAAATTTTAGTGTGATGAACTCGTACCCGATCAACCCACAATCCAAGTAAAATTGGTCTGAACCCAGTAGTCTAGTCTGATTAACATCCCTACTAACAATAAACCAGATTTAAATTATAACAAAAGAAACATTATATCCACTTATTGAGATAGAGAGAGATCACCGCAACACAGAATAAGCAGTAAACAAGGTTGGTTTCAAATGGCTTATGTGCTGCTTTACATCATTACATGGTGAATTAGACATCTATTTGCTCTTGTAAATCCCCCACTTTTTTTTTATCTTCACCTAAATCCAATACAACGCAGCGTAAATGCATACAAACTCGACGGTTTCTGGCGCTGCATTACACAGCAGCAGCCTTGAGGGAAAGGAAATCTGAGATCTTGTTGGTGTAGAAATCCGGCTGTATCCTGTTGTTGGGGCTCTGAAGAATTGGCAGAGACGTCACGCCTGAAAAAGGACGAATAGAGAGAGACTCGTTAGGTAACATTATCATCCCATAATGGTAAAAACCACAAAATGGTGCCTGTTTCTTTCCTTACCTGATAGAACAAGAAGAGTCTTGCACCCTCCGTTTTGCCCGAAGAGTATATCAGTGTCTAGTCTGTCTCCAACCATACATATTTGGGACTTAGAGATGTTGAATCTGTTTCATTTTCATAACAAAAACACAACATTAGCTGCAGCATTCCTTTTCCTAGGAAAACAATGTTATGCACAGCTAGGAAGGCGTTGCTTATGTGCTATGGCCCTAACTATGGAATGGTAGCGTGACTATTTTCACGCTGTGATTCTAGCTTCAAGTTTATCGGCATCCGTCCTTCTCCATATATGGTCTAGGGCTTATGATTTTCTCCTTCTTCGTTTAGTAATGGCTCAGCCACTGACGATATTAGTTTATATATTGTTCTATTCTATTTACAGGTTTTGGGGTCTCGCCCAATCATCCGTCCTGATGGGAATCTGAATCTTTTAGGGAGATCTCGACCTTTGAAATATGCAAAAAAATAAAAAAAAGCTTGATCTTTCTATATTTTTACAAAATTGACAAAGGATCAAAGTTCCGGGTGTACTTGGCGGTACCTTTCAAACGTTGAAAGGTCGTGGTTCCTTTTTGCATATTTCAAAGGTAAGAACATTTTTGCAAAACGTGAAAGCAAAGTAAAGAAAACACAACCCTATTGCATGCGTAGCTAATGGTATAAGTAGGCTTACTCCTTGGCTAAGTAATCCATCATGAACGTTGAGGGCTTCCCGACAACATGTGGCTCGCGTTGAGTCGATCCACGTACTGCACCTACCATCGAGCCACCACCTGATTGCAGAAAACAAGCTTTGCACTTCAGCATCCATCATATTCACACATTCCTTCTACACAAGTTCTAAATGACCACCTATTTACACTCTTTTGAGTGTATTGATTCAATTCTCAAAGTAAACAATATTCTTAAAAATTCATGTTCACACAATAGAATTTTGAGAAAAAAACATAATCCAATTAAATGACTATCTCCACACCCATTTGAAAAGACAAGAAAGGAGAGAAAGAGTCTCAATGACCTTGTTGAGTTTGTTAGTTTTATGAATCTAGATGCAATGCATAGTGGAGTAGCAATGGAACATAAACAGCAAGATCAATTAGGTCACCTGCCCATTCTTGAGCATCAGTGAGATGGGTGACCGCGTCACGATTGGTGGCTATGAAAAGGCACCCAGGGTTTTCACGGATGCACAAAGTCGCATACCTTCATATAGAACAATCAAGACTTGTAAAGTTAGCTCGGGTTCTTTCTTGTGTTTTATCATGACAGCTAAAGAACTCACAGAAATGACACTTAATAAGAATAGGCAGATTGTATAGACTCGGTGATGCAGTTTTCAGGGAAAAGGCAAGAGATGGAATAATAGAGCCACTATGATCATTGACATTTTCAGGTAAACGTACTGGATTTTGTAATAGTTGAAGTAACGGTCAAATCCGACGACCACAGCTCCGACCTACACAGAGAGTTACAATGAATTAGTAGAAAATATTCAAATGAATCCTTTCTGCAACCATGATATCCATAATAGTAAAAGAATGAAGAGTTACGTCTTCGTCGTGCTCCATCAAAAAACCCGGTTTCAGTTCAATCTTCTTGTCACCATCGTCCTGCAAAACACAAAATGTTAAATGTTTAGCTTCAGAAACTACTCATGTAATCCATTAATGAATATTCACCAAAAGATCAATTCAGCACCATATAGAGTTCATAAATCGCGTGTTTTTCCTCAGCCTTTCAATCCTAGAGCTAAAGATGAGATGGCCCAATGAAATATACCTCAGTTGATTAGTGCTTTAAATCAGAAGCTTTAGATCAGTTAATAAGAACATTATTGATAGAGCACTCTCATAAACAGTTCGATTCATTCATTATCC
This sequence comes from Salvia splendens, assembly GCF_004379255.2. Taxonomy (NCBI): domain Eukaryota; kingdom Viridiplantae; phylum Streptophyta; class Magnoliopsida; order Lamiales; family Lamiaceae; genus Salvia; species Salvia splendens. The sequence continues at coordinate 34,973,054 of NC_056044.1, read as the reverse complement.
ATATCTTTAATAAAGCCTCAACATTGCCAGGTTTAAAAAGAAAATTATACGAAATCGGAGGTCTGTATACACTGGTTTAAGACATTCCTATGAAAAATTTACACGCATTCAATCTTGAAACGCACTTCATATAAAACTCATCACGTACCGGTCCACCAATGTACTGAAACCCTGCCAAATCAAGCTCCTTTAAAATACCTTCCTCGCCAACAACATAAACCTATACGTGGGCAATAATGAGAATCAATTTTCTGTTGTTCGTCAATTCAAACGTATCAGCAGCTTAGTAAAGCCCTATAACACCACTTTCCATCTTCGTGAAGGATGAAACTGATCTCAGATGTGTAATTAAGTGAGCGGTTTCTTGAAAGTGATTTCCTAATACATAGTAAGTACCTTTTTATCTTTGGGGAAATCAATTGACTTCAGGTAAGCAGCAGCTGCGAAAGATGATGCAAATATTTCTTCCTGAAAGATTTCCAACCAATTAGAATCCTTAACTATTTTCCTTTCTTACAATTATACATGTCGATAAGAGAATGCATTTACCTCACTGACATTAAGGCCGAGCGTCTCAAACTTTTTGCCATATTGTTTTCTGGATTTTGTGGAGTTGTTGGTGACAAAAACCAACCTTTTTCCCTACACAAAGAAGCAATTGGATCCAACCATTAGGATTCTCAAGGAGGAGAAAATCACGAACAAGACTAGCTTCACATCTTTCAAAGGAAGGAAAATATGCCATACAAATTATTGATTCTTCAAGAAATGACAATGTGCTACCTTTGAACGAAGCATGTCAAGAGTCTCTGGGACCCCATCTATTAGTTTGTCTCCTTTCCATATGACACCTGAAAAAAAATCCAAAGTAGGGATTCATATGCACATTATAACACAAGTGAAATTCCAAAAACTTTATTAGAACACTAGTAAAGAAAGATGTCAATGCATCTTAGAGTTACATTCAACTACCAATTTTCTTGGGGGTAATTGCAATATTCTTAAAGATGTCATAGTGGACTCGAATTTAAGACTATTGGCATCATATGTTAACCACTCTATGACCTCTATGACTAGGCCAACACACCCGCACATTTAACTCTCAAGTTCCTATATCATCACCTCTTAAGACCGAGTACACCCTTCCAATGATTGTTATCAGTTCACCAGAAGAAAACAATATTATGTCCGAACACGCTTAAATGATTTGAATGAATATTCCGTGCAACCAAAATTTGTGTAACAGTGTAAATAGCAATACTACACGAAGTTTTTCATGTAAGGTATTCAAGTAACAAATGCAACTATTTCCATATATTTACGATCATTTATCAAGGCAAAATGTTGTCATAAATCCCTTCTGAACAAAGTTGCATTAGTACTATCAGTAATTCTTTAGTACTAACACATTAAGAAAACAAACTATTCATACGCATTCTATATAAACAAGTTCTAGGCTTCAATTTTCAATTCATTCAAGCATTTCACCGAACGTATAACTGGCAATTAACAACAACATCACCGCATTCACCAAAACATAACACAAAAAAAAAATCACTCCCACTCACCATCGCAGTCGAAAATGAAAGTCTCGACAGAGTCGATGAGTTGATCGGGGTCCTTGAGCTGCTCGGAAGCGGCCACAATCCTCGAAGAAGCAGAAGAATCCATTGTTTTTGCCGAATTCTTCTTAGTGGAAAAGCTGCTGCATTCAGCGATGGGTCTGAGAGGATTGAAGAACGACGGGTTGGAGAGGAAAGGGATTCTCTTGTTGAATCTCAATCTGCTGTGGGGATTCAGGAAGTGAGTGGAGGAAGATGAGCAGACTGCTGCTGCTGATAGTTTGATAGTCAGCATTTCTATGGCTGTTTTTTTTTCTTATTTTCTTTATTATTTGTTACCGATGAATTTGAGTTAGTTGGGCTTCTTATAGTTAGTTATTTGGATGAGGTGGAAAATATGAGTGGATGATTGTCCTTCAAAATTTGTGATTGTTGAATTTTTGGACTTTTTTCATGAATATTTGGTAGATTTTCTTATAATTATAAAACTCAAAATCATGTAAAAACAGAATCAAGTTAAATAGGTGCACTATTGGATGTGTGCAACTCTTTCGTCGTTGTAGCCTCCTTCTCCTTCGCCATTGCAACTGCTTAAAAATATGAACGGAAAGTCAAATAAATTCAAGCAAGAAAATTAAAGAATTAGCTTGTCAAATTGTACGCAATGCATCACTTGTTGTACATCCATGAAGGTATATAAACCCTACAAACAAATCAGCAAGCGTAAAATTCACTGAGAGAGAGAAACGCGATTCCCAAATTCTCTCCGTCTCCAATCCTCTACACCTCCCCGGTCGCCGCCGTGAGCTGTCTGAACCACCACCACTTCTAAATCTCCGTCTCATTCAAACACGAAGCCAAGCTTTCCACACGCACGCCGCCGAAATGCCGGACCCCTCGCCGTCGTCCTCAGCGGGCCCAATTCGCATCGACGGAGCTGAACAAGACGCCGCCCTATCGAAATCGGAGTTCCTGACCCGATCCGAGGTCATCAATCGGCGTTCCCGGAGAGCGAAGCAGCTCGCGGGGATTTACCGCGACCATTATTGGGCGTTGATGGAGGAGCTGAAATTGAAGTACAGGGAATACTATTGGGAGTATGGGAAGAGCCCCTTCGTTGAAGATGAGGAGAATGAGAAGATCAATTCGAGCCGCGCTGATGGCGCAGCTGGACTGGCTGCGGATAATGGAAATGGCAATTTAGGGGTTAATGGTGGGAATGGGAATGTGATTGGGAATGCAACCGGTAGGTGTGGTATGAACGGCTGCAAGGCAAAGGCGATGGCGTTAACAATGTTTTGTCATATGCATATTCTGTCTGATTCCAAGCAGAAGCTATACAAGGCTTGCGTTTTCGCTATAAAGAGGTTTGCTTCTTTTTCTGTTTTAATTTGTTTTGTTTATAGACAAAATTGTAGAGAATGATAAATATTTATGCTCGTTAGTTTGCTTTAGGGCAGCTTTGGGAGTGTTGGACGAGAAATTAGATTATGCATTGGATTGGATTAGTAATTAGGTTTTGTAGGATGGCTGAATCACTTTATGTAGGCATGATAGTGTAGTTCTGCATATACTAGTTACTAAATTATAGCTACTATAATATATGGTATTCTATGTAATTGCCCTGTGCTGGGTGCACTTAATTTATTTGGATTTGTATGTTGCTGTGATCCTACTATACTGCGTGTAATGTGTGTTGTTTTCACCTTGGAAGACTGTATTTATGCCACTGCTTGAAAAAACTTGTTGGTGCTGATTGTTGTTCTTCCTTGATGCCTGTTACTTGTTAACTGATTAATCTCAATTTGGGTTTTATGTGATGGAAAAACTTACAGGTTGTTTTGTTTTGTGAGTGGTGGTGTTTTGGTTGCTAAACTTTACTTAGTTTTTAAGGGAAGGTTACATGACTACACTTACTTCCATTCAGTAAATCTAGAAAGGGGAAAACAACTGGAGTATGCTTGATGGCAGTAATGATATTTTAAAAAATTGTTTGGTCAGTGGATGTGCTTGTCTCGGTTTTTAGATATCGGGTCTTGTACAGTTGTACCCCATGGAATCTTGATAGAAGTGTGACCTTAACTAAGGTACAGAGTGCATTTCTGTAAAGGGATTTTCCTTTTTGAATGATAAGAACTTATAGGGAATTACAATTAGAAAAAATAAAAATAACAAATATTGTTGTGCATCTAAAGAACTATTCTATATGAATTTTGTACAATTTTCACTGTTGATTGTGAAGTTATGTACTCCCTCCGTTCCATAGTAATGGAGGCGTTTCTTTTCGGCACGGAGATTAAGAAAAATTGTGTTAGTGAGTTTAGTAAAGGGAGAGTAAAGTGGAATGAAAAAGGTAGAGAGATGAAGAGAGAATAAAGTAAGAGAGAGTAAAGTAGGTGTGGAAAAATGTGTTGACTTTTACTAAAAAGGGAAATGACTCTATTACTATGGGACGTACCAAAATGGCAAAATGACTCTATTACTATGGAACGGAGGGAGTACTAGTGTAAGAAATTCTCCTGGAACAGATATTCGAATATAAAAATTTCTAACCGGTTGTTGATGTTGTCAAACGGTAGACCCTAAGATGTGCATGTGTGGTTATGTGCAATTGCAGTATGATATCCGCTGTTTCTGAAGTGGATGCTACACCTCTTTCTGTAGAATGTGGAGGTGTTCCAGAGTGGTAATTTATAATGTTTTATTTTCAGTCAAGATATCGTTGCTTTCCAAGTTCTCAATAGATATACACAATATCAGTGTACAATTTTCCATTATAAGTAACTTGTAACTTTGTCATGATTGCTGTATGGCTAACTTTCTGTGACACTACTTGAACTAGCTTAGATACTACACATGACACTTTAATTTTTACTTTTTTCTCTTGTACAAATGGAATGACAATGTTGGAAAGACAGAACTATCTTATTTTTTTACATCAGTTTGTGGAACCAGTAGCGCTGAAACTAGGAAGATGACGCCAAGTAATTACTATGCTTAACGAGTAGGAGCTGTTGACACAGATACACACCTAAATTTGTGTTTTATCTTTACCTTGAAGGAAGAAATAAAACCCACAAAAGAGACAATGGTCTATGAGGCTTGTATAATCTGAGAAGTGATATACCGTTACTGCATTCTCTTGACTTTTGTATAGATACTCATAAATTTAGGATACCCGGATGCTACATGGGTACTTTGTGATGGTAAATTATAGATTACAAACTCATTTAATCATTACAAGCATGCAAAGCATGAAAAAATTACTTGAAGTTTGATGTATAATAAACTTTGATAAGTTTGATATGCAGACCAAGTATAAAAACCTGTTTTTCATAATAAATTATAACTTCACAGCTTCACTAAACAGGAATCAAGGTGCACCCCTTGTCCTAAAATTTTAATGTATTATACCTCAAAACTTCCATTTCACATTTAACAATGATGCAGCACCACTAGTATTTAATTACTACTTAGGAACCTTCATTTTTCCAACTCCTCTGAAATTGACCTCTAAGCAGAGGTGTACCAAAATATGGCTATCCAGTTGCACTTGAGGGTTCATTTTCTTTTCAAATAGTTAAGGATAATTTTTTATTATTTGTTCATAAATCTTATCAAGGTTGATCACGATTCCAAGCTATTCGAATAGGCCCTTTAATGTGAGCCCTTATTGTTATTAGGAAAATTGCATGTTCATGCAGAAAAGGGATAGAAGGTAATTGATTTGTAGACCACTGTATTTCCATTCTGTGAAACACTGAAACGTATCTATGTAATCTTTTCTTGCTGCTAAAAAGATGGGTGTTAGTCGTATGCGTTTACAGATAAAGTTTTTCTTTGATGGATTCTGTGTTTCATGCATTTATCTTTTCCTTCTGTTTTAGATCATGAAGGAATATCTATATGTTTTTTAAACATCACCTATAAAGAAATATCTATATATTCTATTACATCGTGTAAGAGGAAGTTTCCTTCCTGAAAAGGACGCTCATCCATTGGCTACCAAGAGTTTTAATCATAAGCTTTTTATTGTCTGGCTAAGCAGGAGATAGCTATAGCATCTCAAAATGCACAAGTAGTACACTTTTATGTACACTTTATCATGGATAGAAAAATGAGAGGATTTGTATAATACTTATTCTGATGCAGGGGGTCTTCTCTAATATAGGTCCTTTTCTTTTATATGTACTCCTTTACAACCTGCATTAAAAGACTAATAGCGTTCGGTTCATCAGGTATAAAGTGCAGATAATTCAGGAACAACAATAAGGCTGTATCATTCCTGATGTAATATGCAACTGCATTTGGATCATGCTTCTTTTTACTTTTCTTTACAGTTTCAACTGTTACTACGATTTTTACCTTGTTCTCAAATTGGCATCTGAAGATGGTTGAAACCAGCCCATGCTTAGGAGAATATTCTTGTTAATTTTTCTTTCGCTTTCACATGCACCGATGCCATTTATACAATTTGGTGTTCTGTTTTATTTTATTTTTTCTCAACCATGCATGTGTCTTGTAACATATCTTATCTCTGCTGTGTTGTCTATCTTTGATTGGAAGAATTTCCTTTTCAGACCTGTCATATTAAAAAATAGGAACATATATGAAACATCATCAGATTCTGCTGGCATTAATTCTTTAGCATCAGAATATCTCTTTCCAGTAACAAAATATTTGTACATGGTTAATTTCCTGTTAGATGTCTCCATTGCTGATAATTTTTTCATTTATTCGTGATTGCCGGTATCAGTTCAACTACAGGACCTATACTCTGTGGAAAACCAATACTCAGATCAACAGTTCCTTCTTATTGCTCTGTCCATTTCCAGAAAGCTGAAAAGTATATGGTGCGCCTTCTCAAGAAGTCGGGCCTCAACATCGCCTCGACGAGTAAGCTTGCTCCCAAGCTCCATGTCCTCGTAGCGGACTGGATCCGGAGAATCCAACAGAAAAGGAGAGCTGCAGAGGCTAGAGCATGTCTGGAGAATGCAGAGATCATTGAGGAGGATAACAAGCCTTGATTCCTATAAATTCATTGATTTCTTGATCAAGTTGATGAATCTGCATATTCTAGCCCTAGATTTGAAGTTAGTGAATAGTCTTATGGCTGAGAACTATTGAGTGAATCTTGATTGTTGTGTAGCTTTGTTAGGTTGAAATTATTGTCTATAGTAGAGGAAAAAGGCTTGCTTGTTCAATGAAACAATAGAGAGTCGCGAACGCCCTACGCGGGCGGAACCATCATAACGTGAGAAATAAGGGATTGATGGGCTATGTGCATACAATTAAAACAATAATCTTTGATGAATGCCAAATGAATTAATGTGGTTGATGATCTTGAATACTTATTTCAGTGGTGAGGTGTTCCATTAATCATAGCACTCTGAGCTTCACATCTAAAAGCATGATAAGATTGTGCCAACTGATAAAAGTATGTGGAATAGTTGTTGCCAAAAAGTGCCCACTTTTATTCCTTTTTTTTTCGTTTCAATGTAAACTATCTTTTTACCCTCAAGGATAAAATACATGCTTTGGATTTCATTAAAGATATTCCAATCTTTTGTGAAAAGAAAAAGGAAACTAAACATATTTCAACGCATATAGATGATATTTTTTCCTCTTTTGATTTTTTATTAAAAAAATTTAAATTGGTGGATAACTAGAAAGTGTGGATGTAGTTCAAAACGATCCTTCGATTTCAACCTAAATATTAATCATTGACACAGCCATATAGTGTTGTGCACAAGGAAGAATATCTTCTTTTTTTATAACTTTTGTGGTACATCTTTTTTAGTTTATTTGTTGTGCATGGCACTATTTATACGCTGGGAGTAATTTCATAAGAGCGTTCGCAATGGCCGTCATGCCATAACTCCTAATTATATAGTCATTCCCCTCTTTTTACCTTTCTTGTTCTATACTACAATTCCCACAATGAAGTTATCTTTCCACGTTTCTTACATTAATTTGCATTATTAATTGTCTTAGTTATAAAATAGAAATAGAGTTGGACAATATATAACACTAAACAACTTTCATAGAAAATAAAATAAAATAAAATTACAAATTCTAAGAATTATAAACTAAAATCCTAAAAATTAGAAAATTAAAAATTACAAATCATACAAAGATTGATCTACGAATGATGTAGTTTGATCTTCTTAGTGAGTACGCACACATGAGGTTGTGCAATGGGAGTTGATCTGGGGTCATGATCGACGTATCTTTGACTGTTGGAGGCTCAAAGTAAGTCTGATGGTAAACTCCTGTCGGACGACCCTGAGTGCTAGAAGACGACCTTAAGTTTGAGAACAGTAAATAATAGAAGTGTATATACTACTCATTACCATAAAAAGTGTATATACTTTTTGCAAGGAATGCATAAATACTCGCACCAATAAAAATGCATATATATTTAGAGACTGTTAGAATGAACAAAGAAGTAAAGCAAGAATGAAGAAACTCTTCTTCACGGACAATTCAACAAACATAAACGAAGTAATGAATAAACTTGCAGAAATGGAGGACACGACTGTTTACGTGGTTCGGCTCTGTCGAACCTACGTCCACGGGAGAATCACGAAGCTCTTTATTCCAACACGATCAAGAATTACAATCATACAACACGATTACACACTCAAGAATAAGCAACTCTCTCTTCGCTCATGAACTCTTCCATCTAGAACCGAAGACTATACAAGCTAATTCCTCACAAAGATAGTGTGTATCTCAAACTCTAGCTATTGATTGCTTTTTTTTTGAGCTAGTAACTGCTGCTTCAACCCTCTTTAAAGCAGCTCAACTCCTTCACAACCAAAAACCGTAGCTAGCCGTTTTAACCGAATTTCAAACTTGAATTCTTGATAATTTGCAAGTCAGTCCCTGCACTTGTTACTTATTCATTCGTGCATCCACAGCCAACAAATCTCCACCTTGGATCTCGAATGAAATAATGCTTGATCATCTTCTCCAATCTCCCAGCTTCTCAGTACTTCACCAACTTGACCAACTCCAAGCAATGTTTGAGCTTGGAACTTGGTATGGTCTTGGTTAACATATTTGCCGCATTCTCCTCAGTAGAAACTTTCACAATCTTCACCTTCCCCTTGCTCACTTCATCCCTTATGAAGTGCAACTTCACATCTACATGCTTTGATCTTTCATGGAATGTCTGATGTTAAGACAAACATATTGCACTATTACTATGACACATTATTGTAATAGCTTCTTGACTTATACCAAAATCTGACAATATGTCCTTCAACCAGAAACTCTCTTTCACTGCCTCAGCCATGGCAATATACTCAGCTTCTGTTGTGGAAAGTGCTACTACTGATTGTAAATTCGACTTCCAGCTGACAGCAGATCCATAGAGGCAAAAAACATACCCAGATTGTGATTTCCTTGTATCTTGACTCACTGCAAAATCTGAGTCACAATATCCCATCACAACCTCATCACTGGACTTGCATTCACCATCAAACAGTATGCTGTAATCAGTTGTGCCTCTGAGATACTTCAATATCCATTTCAATCCATGCCAGTGTTCCATTCCCGGGTCAGCCATGAACCTACTAGTTACACTGATAGCATGGCTTATGTCTGGTCTTGAGCAAACCATTGTATACATTATACTGCCCACAATGCTAGCATAAGGTATTTTCAGCATCTCTCTTCTTTGATCTTCTGTCTCTGGACTCTGATTAGCAGATAACTTGAACTGAGCTGACAAAGGAATTGTCACTGAATTATTGTTTCCCATCTGAAACCTCTCCAGTAACTTCTTGATATATTCCTTTTGAGTGAGCCATAGTTTTCTTTCTTTCCTATTTCTGATGATATCCATCCCTAGGATCCTCTTTGCATTCCCCAAATCCTTCAAATCAAATTCTGACTCCAATTCATTCTTGATGTCTTGAATGTCTGATAATGAAGCTGCTGCAATTAACATATCGTCCACATAGAGCAGCAAATATGCAATGGCCACCCCTTTGCTTTTCTTAATGAAAACACAATTGTCATATTGTGATTTCTCAAAACCTGCTCTCTACATAAACTCATCAAATCTGATGTACCACTACCTAGAGCGTTGCCTTAGTCCATACAAGCTTCTTTTCAGCAGGCAGACTCTATCTTCCTCACCTTTCTTCACAAAACCCTCAGACTGCTCCATGTATATCCCCTCTTCCAATTCTCCATTCAAGAAGGCTGTCTTCACATCCATTTGTTGAAGCTCCCAATCTTTGTGAGCAACAATGGCAAGTAGAATCCTTATGGAACTATGCTTCACCACAGGGGAAAAAATCTCATTGTAATATATTCTCTCTCTTTGTGTGAATCCCTTGGCTACCAACCTAGCCTTATATCTCACTTCATTGTTCCTGAATGCCTCTACTTTCTTCTTGTACACCCACTTACAGCCTATACATTTCTGGTGCTTGGGCCTCAGAACCAGAATCCAAGTGTGATTCTTGTATAGTGAATCTATCTCCTTTTGCATTGCTCTGAGCCACCTATCCTTCTCTGGACTTCTTACTGCCTCTTTATAGGTTGATGGCTCATGGTATTCAATCTCCTCTGCTACAGTGAGAGCATAATACAACATGTCATAATCACTAAATCTGGAAGAAAGCTTGGTCTACCTTCTCTGTCTGTCTCCGGCTATAACATGACTTCTCTGGCTCTCATTTGTTTCCTCTGATGGAATCACTTCTGTAGTCTCCTCATCAGACTGGTCATCATGGGAATTCTCAGATTGATGCCCAGTGAGCTCCACCTCAAACCGAGTACTGTCTGAATTTCCCATCAAATAAGGCATTTCACTCTCTTTGAATACCACATCTCTGCTTATAACAACCTGGCCCATCCCCTTTTCTGTGCACCATAACCTATAGCCTTTGACACCCTTCTGATACCCCAACATAACTGTTGGTAGATTGTGATAGCTTCGGTTTTGAGCTCGGCTGTTGAGTTCGGTTTTTGAGCTCGGTGATGGTGTTCGGTGTCAGAGCTCGGTGTTACGAGCTTAATCGAGTTCGGTGTTAGAGTTCGGTAGCTCGGCAGCTCCGTGGTCTGGAGAGAACGATCAAAACATGAAGAAGAGTTCGGCTGTTATAACAACTCGTTTCAACAGCCGTTGGATGTACTTAGTTAGTCATGTTTAATCCTGACCGTTAGATGGAAAATAGCCGTTAGTTAGTTTTGAGCTTTTAATAGTTTGTTATTCTGCTTTATTCAGTAACATTTTCATCTTCCGTTTCTAGAGAATAAAATTCTCTTTCGATTTCCAAGTCTTGATTTTTCCTCTCCCAACATTCGACAATCTGTAGCTAGGATTAACAATTGGCGCCGTCTGTGGGAAAGAGGTGAAAGGAGGTTGGTTTGCGGACGATTCAAACGATCTCGATGGCGACAAGGCTTGAGGCTGAGAAATTCACAGGCAAGAATGATTACGGTCTGTGGAAGATGAAAATGAAAGCGATTCTGATCGATCGTGGTTTGGCGGCGGTTTTGGCTCCGGTAGATAAGGAGAATGCGCCAGTTCTTGATGAGAAAGCACAGGCGAAGTTCGATGAAATGATACAGCGAGCTCACAGTGCGGTTATTCTTTGTCTCAGTGATAAAGTTCTGAGGGAGGTTCAAGAAGCGACCACGGCGGTTGAGGTGCTAGCGAAGTTAGATGAGGTCTATTTGGCAAAATCCCTGGCCAATAGGCTCTATATGAAGAAGAGACTGTATTCGTACAATTTTGTAGCCGAAAAATCGATCGTCGAACAATTGGAAGATTTTAATAAGATCATTGATGATCTTGGGTCCGTGGATGTGAAGATCACGGATGAAGACAAGGCTATACTGGTCTTGAATGCGTTGCCAAGTTCGTATGATCAGCTAAGCGATGCAATAATCTACGGCAGAGATAAGCCAATCACATATGCCGAGGTTCATGCTGCGTTGATGGCGAAAGAGATGCTGCGATTGACAGGTGGGAAGGCATTGGAGACACAGGCTGAGAGTCTCAATGTCAAGAAATTCAAGAATAAGAGTTTCAAGAAAAACCAATATAATGAGTTTAAGCCTTCAAGCTCGGAGGGGAGAGAAACTCGGTCCTGCCACTGGTGCAAGAAACCAGGGCACCTCAAAAAGGACTGCTTCGTGTGGAAGAAAAAGCAAGCGGCTGAGGGAGGAAAAGCTGTCAACACAGCAGAATATTGCGAAGAGGATGAAGTTTCTGTTGCTTTGAATGTGATGGAGGAAAAGGGAAAGGAATCTTGGATAATGGATTCAGGGTGTAGCTTCCACATGAGCCCGAATCTGGACTGGTTCGAAGACATTAAAGAGTCAACAGGAACTGTCATTCTAGGCAACAACCAAGTGTGCTTGATAAAAGGCATAGGTATCATCAAGTTGAAGATGGAGAATGGGTGTATGGTGACTCTGAGTGATGTTAGGTATATTCCTGATGTTAAAAGGAATCTAATATCCTTAGGCTCTCTTGAAAGAAAGGGATGCAGATTTGTCTCTGAAGGTGGGCAGATGGTTGTTAGTAAGGCAGGAAGATCTATCTTGAAGGCAACTAGAAAAGGCAGTCTATATTACATGATGGCTGCTGTTCAGAGAAGAGACTCAGGGCATGCACACAATGTGGTTGGTGATTCTTTGAGTCTGTGGCATACCAGATTGGGGCACCCAGCAATTGGTAGTATAAAGGAACTGGTCAAGAAGGGTGTATTGCAATGCTCAGATCAGACTGATACAACTCAATGTGAGGAGTGTGTGTTAGGGAAAGCCAAGAAGTTGCCATATCCCAACAGCACACATTCTTCAACAATGCCTCTAGATTATGCCCATAGTGATCTTTGGGGGCCTGCACAGGAGAATTCAATTGGAGGTGGCAGATACTACATGAGCATCATAGATGATTTCAGTAGAAAGGTCTGGATTTACATATTGAAGCAGAAGTCAGAGGCTTTCAGCTGTTTCAAAACATGGTGCAGTGAGGTTGAGGCAGAGAAAAGGCTGAGTTTGAAATGCTTGAGGACAGATAACGGGTTGGAGTTTCTGTCCAAAGAGTTTGATGAGTTTTGCAAATCAAAAGGCATCAAAAGACACAAAACAGTTCCATTAAATCCGCAACAAAATGGAGTGGCCGAGAGGGTAAACCGCACTATCCTTGAGAGAGTTAGATGCATGATCTTGGCTGCTGGGATGAAGAAGCGGTTCTGGGCAGAGGCTGCATCCACAGCTGTTAAACTGATCAATAAATGTCCTTCTTCCAGCATTGGAGGGGACACACCAGATTTCAGATGGTATGGGAAGCATAGTGGCTATGATGGCTTGAGGACTTTCGGTTGTAAAGCTTTTGCTCATGTGAAGCAAGGTAAATTGGAAGCAAGGGCCCTAAAATGTGTTATGATTGGATACCAATCGGGTGTGAAGGGCTATCGGTTGTGGTGTGTGGAGCCAGGAAATGAAAGAGTTGTGATAAGTAGGGATGTAACTTTCTGGGAAGGTGAGCTGCCTTTTAAGAAAAATTCAGAGACTGCAGTAGATAGTTCTGGATTTGAGGTGGAGATTGGGGGAGTTCAACAGGAGCAGCAGGATGAAGATGAAAGAGAATCTGAGTTTCCTGATGCCTCTGATCTTGGACAACCAACTCAGACGGCAGCAACACCAAATGAGCCAGGAAGCTATAAGCTGGTTAGAGACCGAGGTAAAAGGATCAGAAAGCCACCAGAGAGATACTCTGATGCTGAGTTCCTGTTTTATGCATTACTAGTAGCTGAGGAAATAGAGTTCTCAGAGCCAAGCACTTATGAAGAGGCTATGGACAGTAAAGATGCAGAAAAATGGATGCAAGCCATGATTGAGGAGATTGATTCACTGCTTAGAAATGGGACTTGGGTGCTGGTGGAAAGGCCCAATGGTAGAAGGGTAGTGAGTTGCAAATGGATTTTCAAACAGAAGCTGGAAGGAGCTGATGGTAAAAGTGTCAGATTTAAAGCAAGGTTGGTTGCTAGGGGTTTCACACAAGAACATGGTATTGACTATGATGAAGTGTTTTCACCTGTTGTGAAACACACTAGTATCAGAATCTTGTTGGCTATTGTTGCAAGAAGAGATTGGGAGCTTGAACAACTTGATGTCAAGACAGCCTTCTTGCATGGAGACTTGAAAGAAACCATCTATATGGCACAACCAAAAGGCTTTGAGAGGCCAGGTGATGAGGGAAAGGTGTGCTTGTTGAAAAGGAGCATATATGGTCTGAAACAAGCAAGTAGGCAGTGGCATAACAAGTTTGATGATCACATGGTTAAGAGTGGTTTTCTGAAATCAAGCTATGATGAGTGTGTCTACATTAAGAGTGTAGGTGGAGCTGCTGTGGCATACTTACTCTTATATGTGGATGATATGCTCTTGGCTGGAGCAAGTTTGAAAGAAATTCAGAAAGTTAAGGCTGATCTCAGTAATGCTTTTGAGATGAAGGATTTAGGCTCTGCAAAACGAATTCTGGGTATGTCTATTTTCAGAGATAGAAAGAAGAGAGAGATTGTGTTGTCTCAAACTGATTATGTGCAGAGAATACTCAAGAGGTTCCAGATGAGTAACATCAAGGAAGTCTCAGTTCCTATGAGCCAACAATATAAATTGTCTGCAGACCAGAAACCAAAATGTAAGGCTGAGGAAGATGAGATGAGACAGATCCCTTATGCTAGCATCATTGGTAGCATCATGTATGCTATGATTAGCACAAGGCCGGATGTGGCACAAGCTATTTCAGTAACAAGTAGATATATGTCCAACCATGGTAAGGAGCGTTGGGCTGCACTGAAGTGGTTGATGAGATACTTGAAAGGAGCATCGGATGTTGGTATTCTGTTCAAGGGAGGAGAAGACCATGAAGGGGATGCTTTGGTTGGCTGGTGTGACTCTGATTTTGCTGGTAACTTAGACACCAGGAGATCTCAGTCTGGGTTCCTATTTACTTTGTATGGATCCGTCATCAGCTGGAAAAGCAGCTTGCAGGGAGTGGTTGCATTATCAACCACAGAGGCTGAGTTCATGGCTATGACATCTGCTGTGAAAGAAAGCAAGTGGCTAAAGGGGATTTTGGAGGATTTTGGTGTAAAGCAATGTAGTGTGAGCATTGGTTGTGACAACAACAGTGCATTGAGCTTGGCTAAGCATCAAGTATATCACGAGAGGAGTAAGCACATAGACGTGAGGTTGCACTTCATTAGGGAGGAGATTGAAAGAGGCAATGTGAAAGTCTTCAAAGTTCACACTTCAGAAAACCCGGCAGATATGTTGACTAAGCCATTACCTAAGGAAAAGTTTCTGCTATGTTTGAAACTGGTGGGACTGGAGAGGAGGAGTTCTGGTTGGTGACTCCGCTATCACAGGTGGAGTTTGTTGGTAGATTGTGATAGCTTCGGTTTTGAGCTCGGCTGTTGAGTTCGGTTTTTGAGCTCGGTGATGGTGTTCGGTGTCAGAGCTCGGTGTTACGAGCTTAATCGAGTTCGGTGTTAGAGTTCGGTAGCTCGGCAGCTCCGTGGTCTGGAGAGAACGATCAAAACATGAAGAAGAGTTCGGCTGTTATAACAACTCGTTTCAACAGCCGTTGGATGTACTTAGTTAGTCATGTTTAATCCTGACCGTTAGATGGAAAATAGCCGTTAGTTAGTTTTGAGCTTTTAATAGTTTGTTATTCTGCTTTATTCAGTAACATTTTCATCTTCCGTTTCTAGAGAATAAAATTCTCTTTCGATTTCCAAGTCTTGATTTTTCCTCTCCCAACATTCGACAATCTGTAGCTAGGATTAACAATAACACATTTCAAAGCTCTAGAATCCAGCTTGGTTCTCTTGGTGTGTGCATACACCCTACAGCAAAAACTTCTCAACTTAGTATAGTCTCCAGCCGATCCATACAACCTCATATCTGGTGTGTCATTGTTAATTGAAGTACAAGGACACTTATTGATGAGCACAACAGCCGTTGAAGCAGCCTCTTCCCAGAAATGCGTGGGCATACCGGATGAAATCAACATACATCTCAGCCTCTCTAGGATTGTCCTATTGGCTCTCTCAGCCACTCCATTCTGTTGTGGATTATGTGGGACAGTCCTATGCCTTTTGATTCCCTTGCTCTTACAGAAATCAGCAAATTTTGATGAGAGAAACTCCAAGCCGTTGTCTGTCCTAAGACACTTCAGTGCACAGCCTTTTTCTGTCTTTACTTCAGTGCACCATTCTTGAAACTTGCTAAAGGCTTCAGACTTCTCCTTCATAACATACAACCATATATTTCTTGAGAAGTCATCTATTATTGAGAGAAAATACCTGCCTCCACCTATACTTTGAACCGGTGAAGGCCCCCAAATATCAGCATGAGCATATGTAACATCCCAGCTTTTTGTGACTTTTATTTAATGAGTTGAATTGAAATTTCAATTATGAAATTGATTGTTTCTATGTGATTAAGTGAATTATGTGAAATAATTCTCGTTGGTGATATGGAATGAAGTGTTTGATACTTTTATTTTTAATGTGGGGAAAATCAACTCTTTAGTGTTGTTTTTCGTATCTAATCTCTTTTACCTCGCGTTGGGATCGAGTGTTAGGTTTGAAGTAAGTATCATGTAGTTCTTTTAGCATTGAAGAACTAATAGCTAGTTGTGAGGTTCTTTTTACACATAAAAGTCCAAAAGCGTTTTACAACGAGTTCGATGCTAGAATAGAATAAGAACACGATTTCGGATATCACAAGAGTCGTGCCGGGATGGACTCGCGCCGGACAGCCGTGCCGAGTGCCGGGCAGCCCCGGGACAGCCCGTCTTCTGTCCTCCGGGTCTTGCTCGATCACCACTTTTTGCACTCCCGATACCTACACGAAAGAATAAACCACGTATCAAATACACTTTCGACAACAAATTGAGACGAAAAGTTGGATAAGAACCGCGTCACATCAAGACGAAAAGTTAGGATAAGAACCACGTCGCATCAGGCACGTTTTCCAATGACCACATTAATTACTCGTCGCATCGAAACGAAAAGACGTGAATTTTTGTCTTTTATGAAAAATAATTTTTCATTTCCATTTTTTTTTCTTTTCTTTTGTCTATATATATAACTCCATCCTTCCCCCACACATTTTTTCTCCCTCACTCTCCATCCTCTCCGAAAAAAAAAGAAAAACTTCTTCCACCTTTGTTATTGCTTCAAGTGGAATGGATTTTCCAAGAATTTCCGACGAATCGTGTCAACGTTTGTTTCTACCGTTCGTTTCTTGATTCAAGAAGGTATAACTAAGTTTTCTTCTCATCTCTTTCATTGAAACTTTATTCTTGAATCCTACATGCATATAGAGGGTGTAGGAATCATAGATCGCAAATTTATCGGTGGGAAAATTGAGTTTGCATGAGAACTTTGATAGTATGCGTTTTGATTTGAGGTTATGTGAAATTGTTTTGAATCATTGGTGAATGATGTAAGTTTATGTGCAAACATGTTTATGAGAGTCTTATCAAGAATGATTTCGTGTTATAAGCATGAGAATTTGTATTTGGATGATTGGGGAAGAAACCCTAATTTCGAATTTATGAGTCTGAAATCTGTGACGTTCGAACAGTATTTCCTGATGTGTGATTGACCTATCAAACGGTCGAATTTTGATATGAAAATTTTACTGAGTAAATTTTAAGGTGATTTCTGTGTCTCGTATAAATTTCAGCCTTTTTTGTCGAAAAATGAATTTTTGAAAAATATTTGAAGTCGACTGCGCAATTCTGCCAGTAACGTGTGTTCTCGACCAGAAGGTTTCGAAATCTTTTTGACCGACCAAATGATCTCCGTTTGATGTAATTCTTGAACTAGATGAAAATTTGAAGTGTCTTCTAAGTCTTGTAAAATTTTCAGCCTTATTGGACATTGTATGAATTTATGGTGAATTTTTCAAATGAACTGCGCAGTACTGCTAGAATTTTTATGTTCCGATCAGAGAATTGCATAAATGTTTTGACTGAACAAATGATATGATTTCGGTGTGAAATTTTAACTGGGTGAACTTGAATGTGTCTACTGTGTTGTGACCAAAATTTAGCTTCATATGAGGTCGGGTGAATATTTAGTGATTTTTACAACACGGTCGCGCAGTTCTGCCAATTTTCTGCCTTGATAAAATGACACTTATTCCCAAGTTTAAAAGTATTATATGATGCATGTATGTCCAAGGAACGTGTTTAACAATGTGATCACGTGTGATACGTTGAAATATATTATGGTGTATTTTTCCGCCTTTGTGACGAACGTTGGGTTGGGTAAATTGAGAATAACGATGAGAGAGAAACGATAGGACATGCATAGTAATATGATTTTGTGGAAGGCTGATTTGTGTTGTCGTTGGCAAGGGTGATTGAGTATACGTGAGCTCGAGGAACGGGGGTTGCCTTAAATGGATATTGAATGGTTTAAGCAAACGAGGTGGACTTTCTTTTACTAAACTCTTTTACGCTTTTAAAAGTATGATTATGGTGTAATAAGGGTGGTTTAAAGTGTTATGTCATGCCATGTTTGTTTTGATGATGAGATTGTGCCTGATTCCTAGTTTGTGAGTGCGCTCCATTAGGCTATAGGGCTATGAATGAAACGAATTCGGGTCTGAGTAGGGCCGCAAACCCTATCAGGCTAGTGTACACAGGTGGGATCGTGAGCCGTCCTTGCTAGTCGGCCGGTCTCGTGGGCGAATAGTGTGGCCACACTTTCGTCGCACTATGGAAAGAGAATGTGATTGAATGATTGATGAGAAAGTGGGGAGATTGATTGTCTGGCCAGACTTTGAAATGTTTTTGTGTTCTCGTGATATTTCTTAACTACATATAAAACTCGAGATCACTGGTATGGATGACATAACTGTTTGTTATGAAAATGTTTTCGGCATGAGCCCATTGAGTACAACAAGTACTCAGCCCTGCATGTGTTTTCCCTATGTGCAGGTTGAGCGGGATGTTGCGGTGGATGTTGAGTCGGCATAAGGAATATGGATGCGTTGTGTCTTCATACATAGGCGTCATCCTTGACTCTCTTTGAAACCTTATTTCCGCTGCTATATTTTTGAACTAAAATATTATTCTTTAAGCTAATTGAGGCTTTCTTATGAACTGTTATCCTTAAATGCTATTCTTAATGTTTGTCCCTTGGTCACGATCGCCTCGTTTGTAACACCCCTAGTATGGGCGGTCGTGACAGCATACTCCAAAGGTTTTGAGGAAGAGTGTTTTCCTGTATTGTATGGTAACTTCTTGCTTTTCCTTTCTTGGCAAGTTCCTTCAAACCTGCAAATCCCAGATGACCCAATCTGTGGTGCCAATCAATGAGCCTCATCTTCACTACTGCATTCACCTGATCAGCATCAATGGCTCTTGCCCTGAGATGGTATAGATTATTTACTCTCTCGGCCACCATAAGTGTGTCAACACCTTTCATCACCTTTATGAGACCATCTGCCAGAATTGATGCAAAGCCCTTTCTCTCAAGCATCCCAAGAGATATCAAGTTTCTCTTGATGGAGAGGATATACCTGACCTCTGATAATATCCTTTGAGAACCATCTTCCATGAGCAATCTCATACTCCCTATGCCTTTCACTTGGCAAACTTGATTATTTACAAGCAAAACAGAGTCAGTGGCATCTTGGAGGTTCATCAGCCACCTTTTCTTGGAAGTCATGTGGAAGCTACAGCCTGAATCCATCACCCATACATCCGGGGCCTCATCCTCTGTCACATTCATAACTTGGGCCATCTCAACTTCCTCTGTGACATCAGCAATATCCAGTTCTTTGTCAGCTTCGGCTTGCTTCCTTTTCAAAGCATAACAGTCTTTCTTGATGTGTCCCGGCTTTTTACAATAATGACACGATCTGGATTCATTTTACTCCATTGGCTTCTCCTTCCAAGGTCTCTGCTTCTTCTGAAACTTTTTCTTTCCACCCTTTCTTGGGTCAAACTTTACATCAAGGCTTTCACTGGCTGGATCCATTGTCTTCTCAGCCACCTTGTGAAATTCATTCATCTTGAGGGCCGAATGCACCTCTTCATAGGTGACCTTTGAATCCCTCCCAAGCAGTATCGCATCTTTGAATTGCTCGAAACTCTTGGGCAAGGAATTGAGGAGCATCAACGCCTTATCCTCTTCCTTGATAATCTCTTCTATATTCTCGAGATCTTCAACATATTTGGCAAACTCTTCAAGTTGCTCTCCAATATTCCTTGATTCTGAACGTGAAGAGTTTTTGTTTGAGCAGGAGCCTATTGTTGAGCTACTTAGTCATGTACAATGACTCGAGCTTGGCCCAAACCCCAGCCACGGTCTCTTCTTTAGAAACTTCTCTCAGTACCCGATCACTCAAGCTCAAGATCAGTGTACTATATGCTCTATCATGAAGATCCTAGGCCTTAGCTCCACCATTCTTAGCCTCTTGCCCCTTCGCATCATCCTTCATCTTGAGCCGCCACAGCCCAAAATCGTTCTTGCCCGTGAACTTTTCCATGTTGAACTTCGCGGTTGTCATCTTGTGAGCTTGATATTCCCACAGACGGCGCCAATTTGTTAGAATGAACAAAGAAGCAAAGCAAGAATGAAGAAACTCTTCTTCACGGACAATTCAACAAACACAAACGAAGTAATGAATAAACTTGCAGAAATGGAAGACACGGCTGTTTACGTGGTTCAGCTCTGTCGAACCTACGTCCACGGGAGAATCACGAAGCTCTTTATTCCAACACGATCAAGAATTACAATCATACAACACGATTACACACTCAAGAATAAGCAACCCTCTCTTCGCTCATGAACTCTTCCATCTAGAACCGAAGACTATACAAGCTAATTCCTCACAAAGATAGTGTGTATCTCAAACTCTAGCTATTGATTATTTTTTTTGAGCTAGTAACTGCTGCTTCAACCCTCTTTAAAGCAGCTCAACTCCTTCACAACCAAAAACCGTAGCTAGCCGTTGTAACCAAATTTCAAACTTGAATTCTGGATAATTTGCAAGTCAGTCCTGCACTTTTTACTTATTCATTCGTGCATCCACAGCCAACAGAGACAAACTTGGAAAATTAAAAGTGGAGATTCTTAGACTACTTGAAAACACACGACACAAGTTGGTGATGCGAGGGTGTATGTAGGATAGTGCTGCAACTAAAAGTTATTTATTCCTTGTAATAAAGTCGATCGTGTATAGCAATCACCTCTCATTTCTCCTATTCTCTATTGGAAAGTGATTCAAACATATTAATAACAATATACAAATTCTTTTAATTTGAGATTTAGGTTAGGAAATAAACACTAATCCAAAATTTTTTGTTGTTACTAGTGAGGCACAAGATCACACCGAAGGACATCCGATATATGAATGAGGTGATGTCAAAAATGTTGGAAATATTGCAGCCTTTACACGGGCAAACTCTTGCTATTACAAAAGAACAACAAACAAGAAGGTAAATAAAACGAAGTAAATACAATAAGAGGAACAAGATGCAAACTATAGTTTTCTTTAAGTCGAGTCGAGGTATCCCTCTCTCCACAAGACGAGATACGCCCTGGCTAGTGCTCACGGATTGGCGCAACGTCCCCAAAGATGAAACGACTTTCCTCCTACCGAGTTGAAGCACCTCAAACTCATAGGCACCGACGAACTTGAATTGGAGGCGAGAACCGAGCAATGCAATGCTCCTAATGTGCACACTAGAATGCTTGAACTAGAGAGAAGAGAGAATGATTTGTTGGTGTGTTTTCCATCTCTCAAATCCATACCTATTTATAGGATATGAGTGACCATATGAGAGATCTTGGCATTAAGGAACCTCATAAACATTTTGGAGGTTACCCTAGAAGTGAAAAGCCAAAAGACTTAGAAAATGAAAAGCTTTAAAGCTCTTCAAATTTATCACGTTTTCAACAATCCCCACATTGGTTAGAGCGCTGCAAGCTCAAACCAACATAAGACACAAATGCATGTATGCAGACTCTTTGCTCAGTTCTCGAGAAACGATACTGTATTTGGAGAGGTAACTTGTGATTTTGAACTTTCCATAGTCAACACTATCGGACATACCGACGGGATAGTGGATGCGATGCCTTGAACTATTCCTCCTTGGTGTATGCCTAGTCAATAGCATCAACACAATATTGTCTCAACTCCATCAGTTCTCACGTTTGTGTCCATTTCGGCCTTGAAACACCTCTTTGGAATTCATAAGTGACACACACATGAAGCGGCCACACTTCTCACTTATATAGGTGATTCTTTCATGAGTATCTTGCCATACTGCATCTCCTTGAGATTTCAAGAATCATTAAAAGTCAAAAGACTTAACCTCTTACCACGTGCAGGTTACAACACTCAATGCTTTCTAAAGAATGAGCGAAGATTAAAATCTTCTGAGTGTTACAGCTAGATTTGTATAGCTTCATTTTCCCATTGAACCAATCCCATGGGATCTCCAATCGTATGGTTGGGTTACCACTATACTAAACCTTTCGTTAACTGATCCGCTAAGTTATCCACTGACTTTACATAGTCAACTGAGATAATGCCACTTGTGATCAACTGCCTTACGGTATTATGTCTCCGACGAATATGTCGAGACTTACCATTATAAAAGCCACTTTCTACTCTACATATAGCTGTTTTCATATCACAGTATATCAATACTGCGGGCACTGGCTTCTTCCAACATGGAATACATTCTAGGAAATTTCTGAGCCACTCGACTTCTTCCCCTGTTTTATCCAATGCGATAAACTCAGATTCCATGGTGGAACGAGCAATACACGTCTGTTTCATTGATTTCCATGAGACAACACCACCCCCACAGTGAACACATACCCACTTGTCGAGAATGAGTCTTTTAAATCAGAGATCCAATTTACATCACAGTACCCTTCAAGTACTTGGGGATATCTTGTGTAATGCAACCCAAAGTTAATAGTATACTTCAAGTATCTTAAAACTCTACACAGAGATTTCCAATGTTCCTTGCTTGGATTGCTCGTAAATCAGCTCAACTTGTTTACAGGACAAGCAAGATCAGGTCGAGTACAGTTTATGATAAACATCAAACTTCCAATGACCTTTGCATACTCTTCTTGAGCAACAGAATCACCCATATTCTTGCTCAGATGGACATTGAACTCCAAAGGAGTCTTTGCTAGCTTACAATCAAACGAGTTGAATTTCTTAAGCATTTTCTCAATATAATGAGATTGCTTTAAGACAATTTTCTCATCAGTCCTCAATATTTTGATTCCGAGAATCACGTCAGCTAGACCCATATCTTTCATATCGAAATTTCTTTTCAACATGTTTTTTGTCTCGTTAATAATGGCACTATTGCTGCCCATTATCAACATATCATCAACATACAGACACACAATAACAAACCCGTTATCTGTGTTCTTAATGTAAACACACTTATCACATTCATTAATAGTGAATCCACTTGCAAACATCATGTTGTCAAATTTCAAATGCCATTGTAACGGTGCTTGCTTCAACCCATATAATGACTTTACCAGTTTGCATATTTTACACTCTTGTCCATGCACAACAAACCCTTCGGGTTGTTCCATATATATTTCTTCTTCCAGATCACCATTCAGAAACGCAGTTTTCACATCCATTTGGTGAATCTCAAGATTGTGCAAAGCAGCAATCACAAGAAGCACCCAAATGGAAGTGATTCTCGTAACAGGTGAATATGTATAAAAAAGTCATACCCTTCTTTCTGCTTAAAGCCTTGGACAACTAGGCGAACTTTGTACTTATCTATAGTACCATCGGGCTTATATTTCCTTTTCAGAATCCACTTGCACCCTAAAGCCTTACAACCTTCAAGCAAGTCTACTAACACCCAAGTGTTATTTCTCATGATGGATTCAATTTCACTGTTGATAGCTTCTTGCTACCACGCTGCGTCTGGGCCAGACAAAGCTTCCGCCAATGACTTTGGTTCACCATCCAACATGAAAGTTATGAAGTCTGGACCAAAAGTCTTAGCAATTTTAACTCTTTTACCACTTCTTGGTTCTATATCCTCAGGACTTGACCTCGTCCTTTTTGGAGGATTAGAACTAGTGGATTCATCCATCATTCTTTCACTAGAACGATCCTCCTGCTTCTTGCGAGGGTACACATTCTCAAAGAATATAGCATTTCTTGACTCAATTGTTGTTCCTTCAGCCACGCCAGGCACAACTGACCTATGGACTAGGAAACGATATGCACTACTATTAAGTGCATGGCTAATAAAGATGCAATCGACTGTTTTAGGGTCTATTGCAACTTGTTTCAGAGGAGGCACTTCTACCTTCGCTAAGCACCCCCACACTTTGAGGTATGAAAACGAAGGTTTCTTCCCTTTCCACAACTCATAAGGAGTCACATCCCTATTTTTTAGTGGAATTTTGTTCAGGATATGATTCGGTGTTAACACAGCCTCCCCCCACATTTTCTGGGATAAACCAGAATTAATCAACAGAGCATTCATCATCTCTTTAAGTGTTCGATTTTTTCGTTCAGCAACTCCATTTGACTGGGGAGAATATGGAGCCGTTGTTTGGTGAATTATACCACTTGCATGACATAATTCTGCAAACGGAGCTACATACTCACCACCTCTATCACTTTGAACACACTTAATTCGACAATTAAGTTGATTTTCGGCTTCATTTTTGAAGTCTTTAAACGCTTTAAATGCCTCATCTTTACTTCTTAATAAGTAAAGGTAACAATACCTTGTGCAATCATCTATAAAAGTGATGAAGTACTTTTTACCACCTCTAGTTTGCACAAATTTTAAATCACATACGTCTGTATAAATTAATTCTAGAGGTTTTGTGCTCCGTTCTGCCGAGCGAAACGTAGCTTGGTCATTTTTGTTTCAACACAGACTTCACACTTCTTTTGTGAGTTAAACTTGTGAACTTTTAGTAAATCAAGATTCACTAATCTTTTTATAGCATTTAGATTTACATGTCACAATCTATTATGCTATAAATCAGAGCTTTCAAGCAAATAAGAGGATGTGTCATCTTCCTTATTGCTTATTCCTTTTCGACGGTGAATGACCGTAACATTCAGCTCAAAAAGCTCATTCACTAGGTGACCTTCACATATGAACTTTTTATACTTGGTCAATATAACCTTTTCACACTCAAATTCTAGTGAAAATCCATGATTTACTAGAAGTGAGCGTGACACCAAATTATTTCGGATGTCTGGGACATGGAGCACATCCTTAAGGGTAAGAACCTTTCCTGATCCTAATTTTAGGAACACATTACCCACACCAACCACCTTAGAAGAGGATTGGTTTCCCATACGTTCTTTTCTACCTCCAACAGATTTGTAAGTAGAAAAAACGCTTCTCTCGGAGCACACATGACATGTGGCACCAGTATCAACAAACCATTCATTTGGATTATTACCATGGTCCATGTTGGAGACCATTGCGACCACCTCGTGATCTTTGTTGTTTATAACAACACGTTCAAATAATTTGCACAATATTGTCTCCATTAATAAGTACACAATTATATTGAACCATATGTACATTGGTATATTCAATAACCTATGCATCCCAATTACTACTACCAAGTCTAAATTGATCTTGCTTGTCATATGACAAACGATAAACACCATTCTCAAGAGAATAGATCTCAAGGAATTAACCACTCCATAGCGCATCGACATGATTTCAGCAAGAGTACAATATCTCATCTTGCGATTATTGGAAATATTGCAGCTTTTACACGGGCAAACTCTTGCTATTACAAAAGAACAACAAACTAGAAGGTAAATAAAACGAAGTAAATACAATAAGAGGAACAAGATGCAAACTATACTCTTCTTTAAGTCGAGTCGAGGTATCCCTCTCTCCGCAAGACGAGATATGCCTCGGCTAGTGCTCACGGATTGGCGCAGCGTCCCCAAACATGAAACGACTTTCCTCCCACCGAGTTGAAGCACCTCAAACTCGTAGGCACCGACGAACTTGAATTGGAGGCGAGAACCGAGCAATGCAATGCTCCTAATGTGCACACTAGAATACTTGAGCTAGAGAGAAGAGAATGATTTGTTGGTGTGTTTTCCATCTCTCAAATCCACATCTATTTATAGGATAGGAGTGACCATATGAGAGGTCTTGGCATTAAGGAACCTCATAAACATTTTGGAGGTTACCCTAAAAGTAAAAAGCCAAAAGACTTAGAAAATAAAAAGCTTAAAGCTCTTCAAATTTCTCACGTTTTAAAAAAAAATGCCATGTGTTTCAATAGGAAGATGATTATGAAGATGACAGATGTCAACCCTCACTATCAAAACACAAATAAATCTTCTTACTAAAGCATGCCAACAATATATTATAACAAGCCAATTCATACACAAATCTCTTACAAAGACCCTTTACACAGTGAAACTAAAGTTTTTTTATCCGAATATTAAGAGATTTAAATCATAAAATATATCAATAAATCAGAAGAAAAGTGGGATTGTTATGGAATCGACTGCACCTCAAAAGACTAAAGACTAAATGTAATGACGTTTTATAATCCTCACACATTGATAGTAAAGTCCCGCAACCCCAGCTATATTCGTCCCTTATAAAAATATCCACCTAACATTTTATTATAATTCGTGGCATAACGTCTGCAAGGGCAGACCGCAGTTGGTTCCGGAGGGGCAGATTTGTATGATTGGCCAATATCAAATCCCACTACTGTTGTGCAGTTGCAACGCCTCTCAGGCACAAATGTGAGGCCATGGGAGGTGGGCTTCTGACGGATAGTGGATTAGGCCCTTCCCCTTAGCGGGTCACTGCGTACCCTGATTTAACACCCCTCACAATTAATACTATCGGACCGGGATGTGTGGGGCCCTTAGGGTTGGGGTTTCAACCTTTTGTATGATAATTCGTGGCATAACAAATATTATATGGGCTATAACGCCCCACTTTTTGAACCCTAATTTTCGAACCCTAAAATTTTTGCATTAAATGTTTTAATGTCGTGAAGTATGTGGATTAATTGATGAGTGAATTAATTGCTTGATTTCTATGTGACCTAATTGTGCTTTGGAGTTGAGTTTTGGTTTGAATAGTCAAAGATGCGGAACATATGACGAGGCCATTGAAAAGTCAAAGTGTTGAGAATATGTGGTGGAAGTGAAAATGGTTGAAATTGTGACGTGGCTGTGTGAATAATTTATGCGGGGTGAAATATATTGTGGCGAATTATTTCTTAAGGGATGGGTGAGATTAAATAGGAGCATCAATATTCATTTGGCATTTTCGACCCCTGTTATTATTGGAGAAGAAATCATATTTTTCCTTGGGTTTAATTAATTGCTTGGGATATTTATCCAAATTAAATCCAAAGTCCGATTATTCTTTATTCTCTCCCTGAGAAAATCGACACCTATGCCTTACACCATGGAGATTTCAAAATTCTCCTATTTATGGGAGGAGAAAATTATTCATTATATATTTTGATCCCTTATTTATTCCCTTCCATGAATAAATATAAATATCCTAGCAAATCTTACCGTATCTAAGGAGATCTTGCCATATCCTATTTAAATTAGGATTTGAATTTTATTCCTTGTGGAAGAAACATAATACACGCCTACTTCCTATATTTTGGGATTATTATTATTATTATTATTATTATTATTATTATTATTATTATTATTATTATTATTATTATTATTATTATTATTCTGCTCCGTATTATTTTATCCTACTCCGTGAAATACCAAATTAAATCATAGGCTAATTAAATAGCCTATAATTTCGAAAATCCCCCTTATTCCTCCCCAGAAATCACTTCAACTTCTCCCCACCAAATCTTCTCAAAATCTTTGTTTAATTATTTTGCAATTTAATTCTCATACTCTATAAATACATGGGAGAAAAACCTAACCCTAGCCACTACACGCCTCACTCCCACACGCCACTTTCTCTCTTCCACTCTTCTTCAACTTGTTTTCTATTTCACTCAAGATCTCTTCATTCCTTGCCAAGAATTTGTTGAAGAATCAAAATTTTTCTTTGTTCTACCGATCAATTCAATCAAGAAAGGTATAATCGAAATTCTTTTCCTCATCCTCCCCATTGAAACCTTGATTTTGATTCCCTCATGCATGTAAGGAGTTTAGAGATCGTAGATCTAAGAATTAATCGGGTGGGATTGATGGTTTCATGAGAGAAAATTATGTATATGCGTTTATGGTGGTATATGAATGAACTTGGGGATGATTTGTGGTGAATGCTATGTGAATATACGAGAACATTATTGTGAGGTCTTTTGAAGCATGAATATATGTGTTTGGATGAATATTTGATTAACCCTAATTCGAAATTGTGAAGCATGAAAACTGTGGTATTCGGACAGTAGTTTACGACGTATGTTTGACTAACCAAACGACCTTATTTTGATACGAATTTTTAACTGAGTATACTTCAAGGTGTCTTCTGTGTTTTGTGTAAATTTCAGCCTTTTTGGTCGAAAGATGATTTTTTAATGAATTATTGAAGTCGACTGCGCAGTTCTGTCAGAATTTGTATTCTCGACCAGTGAGTTTCGTTTTTGATTTGACCGACCTAAAGATGTGGTTTTGATGTGAAATTTTAACTGGATGACCTTTGATGTGTATACTGGGTTGCGGTAAAATTTCAACCCCAACGGAGGTCGGATGGAGTTTTAATGATTTTTACAAAACGACTGCACAATTCTGCCAGATTTCTGTTATGTTTAAATAATACTTGTTGTCAAGTTTGAATGAAATACTTGATGCATGTGTGTCTAAGGAACGTATCTTATGGCGAGGTTATGTGTTATACGTAGAGGTATACTATGGTGTGTTTCCTTATGTTGGTAAACGTTTGGGATGGGTGATTTAAGAAAACGATGAAAGGAACGATAGGACATGCATGTTTTTGAGTCAATGATTGAGACTGAATTGTGTTACACATAATTTAAAGGTGATAACTCACGCTCTCAGCGTGATAGCAAAGGGAAGAAAGTACTTGAGATCTAAGCAGACGAGGTGGGCTCTCTTTTAAAAAAGGACGAGGTCCTAAATATTTTTATCGATGGGAATGAAATGGTGTTTATCATGCCTTATTTGATTTTTAACGTGCCTATCTGATATGACTTTATGCCATTATTATCTAAATCGAATTCGGGTCCTCGTAGGGCCGCAAACCCTACTTGGACTAGTGTACACCTATGGTAGACCGTGTGCTAGCGTACGGCCTGGCCGGTCTAGTGACTTGGTTTGTGGCCACATTCCAAGTCATGTATTGACAGATATGGCTAACGTCTATGGGAAAATGACTGATCAGTCGACTTTTACAATGAGAAATGATTTTGGTACCTCGGGCCTTTCTAAAAATAAAACCCCGATGGATACTTGAAAAAGGCATGATAAATAAATATTCTTTTGATGAATTGTTTTCGGCGTTAAGTCCACTGAGTATTATTATAGTACTCAGCCCTGCATGTGTTTTCCTTATGTGCAGGTTGAGCGGCGACGAGCGGTTGGCGGTGTTGAGCAATTAAATTGATATTATTGACTTGAAACTCCTAGTGTCGTCGTGTCTTCACACATGACTTCACTTTTCTCTTGGATGCTTCCGCTAAAACATGATTTTCTTATCTTCTGGTTGATACTGAAACTATTGGATTACTGTTTTGGATTATTTTGAGCCTTACCATTTTGACCTAAAATATGATAGTCATCCTTCATTGGGTTTCATTGCTAAAGCGTGACCTTCTTTTCTTATACTTAATTGTTCATTTATTTACTTGGTCAAACCCCTTTTTATAAAACCCTAGCCCTTTTCTTTGATTGCATTTAAGTCCTGTTAGGTCACGATCGCCGCATTTAAATACCCTAGAAGGGCGGTCGTGACATGGGCCACACAATTCTTTGCCCCTCTTTAGTGATAGGCCACACAATTCATGTTACTCCATTGTGACAATCACACACACTGCACGCCGTAAATTTAGAATGCAAATAACTATAAAAATAAAACTCAAATTACGACAAAGATTATCGTTACATGATTGCAACTATTGCCTATATAGATTAATTGAGACAAGAATTATTATTATTATTATTATTATTATTATTATTATTATTATTATTATTATTATTATTATTATATTGTTAATGATGAAACAGTATAAGTAAAGGAAGTTGGGGAGGGGCTCAAAACGAATAATGTCCAGCCAAGAAAACAAATAAATGTATGGTAGAATCGACGTCACCAGTCAATTTAACAATCTAAGTATAGATATTCCAAAAGTGAAGCTAAAAATCTTTAACTTTGTGATAACTTACGATAGTGGTTTACTTTTATGTATTCCCTTTCTCTAAGCAAAATGGGATAATGAAATTAGACCATATATATTGCGATTCCATATAATTGCTACTAGCTACTTTAATACCTTTCCGCAATTTTTGGTCAATTTCCTAGTCCATTACAACTCGATCGACCTATTTAGATTGAATTCATGTATTAAACGAAATCCAATATGAATTCATAGGACTAAAATATTTAAATTAATAAAATCGAACACGCTAGTTAATAAAATTGATTTGAATAAATAACAAGACGGCGGCCGAGAACTTGAGGGTCCCACGGCCGTTGATTGAACAAAATACATCGGAATTGGATTCTCTCTGTCTCTCTCTTAGTTGCTCCCAACGAATGAGGATGAATGCGAGAGAATGAATGCCAACTTTTGGCCTAACCAATGAATTGCAGCTACCAAAGTACTAGGAATATAAAATACTCGTGGTGGTGAGCGAAGAGAATGGAATGGATGAATCAAAAAAGAGATACATGAGTGTATGTGACTATGTGAGTGAGAGAGAGAGAGAGAGAGAGAGAGAGAGAGAGAGAGAGAGAGAGAGAGAGAGAGAGAGAGAGAGAGAGAGAGAGAGAGAGAGAGAGAGAGAGAGAGAGGAGAGAGAAGAGAGAGAAGAGAGAGAGAGAGGAGAGAGAGAGAGAGAGAGAGAGAGAGAGAGAGAGAGAGAGAGAGAGAGAGAGAGAGAGAGAGGGAGAGAGAGAGAGAGAGAGAGCTTACGTCACTTTTGATGACTTAAATTAGTAGTATTACTAAATAGGGAGTAATTTTCTTTAAAAAAAATGAGTTCAATAAAATAGTACTACGATTTTACTACTAAGGTATAGTCATGGTAAATTGGCATTCATAATTAAATGTTCAGAAATTAGCTTTTGCATTTGAATATTTCGGTCAATTCTCTCATCTTTTGAGGTGTCGACAAAATTAGCATTCATTGAGTTTACCGGTGTATATCCTTGATATAAAAAAAAGAATGTAGTGTTTTATTATGAAATTGTTCGATTTTACCTAATGAAAATTTTAAAAGAGACCATTGTTTTTTAAATTGATATACTTCTTGTCGTCAATCAGATACCTTTTAAATCATGCTTTCATGAAATGGTAGTGTGGGCTGCCGAATCATTCTCGTTGATTTTTCAAAACGATATAGTCTAAATAGTATAATTTAAACGATGTTGTTTCCATCATTTTAATCAATTCTAGGGTTGCACCATTGACGTCTAAAAATTAGGGTCTCCCTATTTAGGATTCGTTGCTTAAATTAACGATTTAGTTCGCAACTACTTACCGTTGCGTGGAAGTGTGAATGGAGTTCGCATCTCGCAAATTGCAATTTTGACATTCCCGATGTAGACTTTCTCTTAAATAATTTAAAAGTTACGAGATTAACCATATAACAAAAAAAAGTGATTTAAATGGTAATTTTCTCATGACAAATGAAGCATGGGGCCGAATTCATTATCCATATTCCACCTACTAAAAAATTATATTTACATTACAATATCCAAAGATCCCACACAAATTTTCAAGTAGATATAAAAAGAATTGGACAAAGACCCACGCGCACGCGCGTGCATGGTGTTTGTGTGTGTGTGTGTCTTGGTGAGATAGAGTGGGGTAGGGGGGGGGGGTGGGATGTGTCCACTGTCTATAAGTAGTTGGTCTGTTGCAGCTGCAAGAAATTTCTTATACTCCCATGCAAAGAAAAGAAAATTCAAACACACTCTATTTAGTTTAGTCTGAAAAAAGAAATGCCAAGAGATAGAGACCCTTTGGTTGTAGGTAGAGTGATAGGTGATGTGTTGGATCCTTTCACAAGATCCATTGGTTTGAGAGTGATTTATGGCAACAGAGAAGTTGCAAATGGCTGTGAATTTAGGCCCTCTCAAGTTGTCAATCAGCCTAGGGTTGAAGTTGGAGGAGAGGATCTTCGAACTTTCTTCACCCTGGTAATTCTTTGTCCCTTTTCACACACCACTGCGTTTGTGTGTTTCTTTTCTTTCTTGATAGGAGTATATACTTTGTTTTATGTGTGTGTTTAGGTGATGGTGGACCCTGATGCTCCAAGCCCTAGTGATCCCAATCTTAGAGAGTACCTTCACTGGTAAAAAATCTATAATCATTCTCACATTGAACTATATACTTTTGCTATGCATAGCCACGGGCGTGGGTACATAATTACTCCCTCGTTCACATTCATTATGTAATGTCAATCGGGCCTGTTCACCTGATTTACTCGGATTACGGGTTAATCGAATTGGAATTTTGTTATGTTACTATATTTTGCATAAAATTTCATTTATTTCTCTTAATAAAATATCTAAAACTTATGGAAAATTTTTAATAATGTAATAATATCATGATATTTTAAAGAAAGAAAGTGAGACTATATATATTTCTGTGTGTCGCAGGTAAGTTGGTTATTGCCCAATAGATTTCATTTGAAAGACTGAGAAATCCTATTCTGGGGCAGTGATATTTTTCTCTGCAAGAATAAAAATGATTATGTTCTTGAAAATGTGCAGTATTACACTATTGTTTCTTTGTAAACATCTTTTGTTTTGTTTTGTTTTCTTTTATTTTTTAGTTTTCTGACTGATTGATTTGTCACGTGCCTTCGAAAGCAACACAAAGTAATGTCTGTACAAGGTTTTGTGGGATCATTTGATCGAGATAAATATTTCTGAGCTTGTTTAGGCCATCCGCAACGCTGTCTCTTATCCGTCTCTTAACCGTCTAATCTCTTAACTATTCATGGACTCCACTGTACTTTTCACTCCATCTTTTAACTAAGAGACAAAACCTGCAACCCTCCATCTCTTATCAGTCTCTTAACCATCTCATTCATTAACTATTCATTCAATTTCATTTTTTATTTTTATTTCCAACAAATTCAATTAATAAAAATACACTTCATTAAATAAAATAAAAATTACAACTTAAAATCCTAAAAAAATACATAATTAAATTCGTGGCAAAATAAATAAAAAAAGACATAATTTAAAATACAATTTTATAGAAATTATAAAAACTAATCCGCCGGCGAATCATCGCCCGGAGGCGGAATACCAAGTTGTCCCGCCAGATTCACAATGTCGGCATGATGGGCTTGAAATTGGGCAGACGTCATGCGGGAAGTGTCCGCCATCGTGGAAGTGAAGTACATGAATATTAAGGAGGAGGGCGGCCCTTGGGAGCCCGCCTAGCTTGATTCTCCTCAGCCCCTCCTCCTTCTAGCCGCCTTCGCCGCCTTGGTACCTTGCGGCCGAGGGCGCCCACGGGAGGACCCCCTTGCATCGTCCGCCGTGCACTCAACCTCTTGCGAGGCAACCTATTGTGGGGCGCTGCCTGAACCGCCCACACTAGACGAGTATTGGGCACCCGCCGTGTGCTTCGTGCGCTTCGAGGTCGAGCCCGTGTTGGACTGGACACCGCCGGCCCACCTTGCCTCGTCTTTGACGACCTCCCAAACATCGACATGTTTGAATTCTTTGCCGGTGTCGTCGAAATAGACTCGCAAAGCCGATCTCAGAATGTCGGCTCCCTTGGCTCCGCTTTGGTAATGAGCCTCTTCAGTCTTGTAGATGCCGCAGAATTTTTTGACCTCTTTGTCGATTCGGTCAAAGTGAGCGCGGAGCATCTTTAATGTGCGGCGGCGAGACCCCTTCGGCTTAATCTCGTTGTAGGCATCGGTGACCTTTTCCCAGAAGCACTTCCGGGTTTGTTGATTTCCGACGATGGGATCGTACGAGACGCTGATCCAGGCGTTGTACACAGCCATCATGTCCTTGCGGCTGTACGGATGTCGGCCTACATCCTCCTCCTCCTCGGCCACCTCCGCCTCTTCCTCCACGACGTCGAATGCCCTGGAGCTTCGACCGCCTCGTCCTCCTTCCGGATTGGGTTCATCCGGATAATCCTCCCTAATTTGGGATAATCCCTGTGAATACCTCGAGGTGGAGGGACAAGCGTATGCATCCACATCAAAATGGGGTGGTTGGTACCCCGCCGGCGTCGACGAGCCTTGGGTGCCCGGCGTCGACGAACCGGAACCCGAACCACCCAATACATTATACATGCCCCCCAGTCGCTAAACGCGTTGATGTCAAACTCGCCGGAGCCGCCACTGCCAGAGTTTCCGACGCCGGACATTTTGTGATGAAAATTGGAGAGGTTAGATGAAAATTGGAGAGGTTAGATGAAAATTGGAGAGGAAATGGAGATGATTTGGGAAGAATAGATGTGTGTTTGTGTGTGTAATGATGATGAAATATGAGTATTTATAGAGTAAAAAATAAAAAAATAAAAAAATAAAAAGAAAAACGGTCGAAAAAACTGTAATATTACCGTTTTTTAATTTTTATTTATTTATGTGTTTTATTAAATTCAAGTTTTTTAAAAAAATGATTTATTGCGTCAGCGTGACGAAGCTCACTCGCGGCCCAGCAAGTGGGCGTCACGCGTGGCGCCAGTGCGCGCCACGTCGCGCGTGCGCATGGCGAGACGGCTCGCCATCCGTCTCGGTGGGACGGGTGTTTCGGCGGGATGGTGACGAGACGGGATGGGGCGCCGCGTCCGTCTCGTCTCGGAGTGATGAGATAAGAGACACCTGCTAGATGCGTTGCTGTGCTCTTATTGTGAGTGGAGAAATGATCTCATTTTTAAAGGTATTGCTAGTAACAATCAATTAGTAAACTTATTATAAATAGAGAGCGTTAGTATTAGAAAGTATTAATAAGTTGACACGTTAGGAATTATATTTTCATATGAGTTGTTTCTTCATATACATCTTTAGAATTCAACCATTAATTATTATAAATAGAGAGCGTTAGTATTAGAAAGTATTAATAAGTTGACACGGTAGGAATTATATTTTCATATGAGTTGTTTCTTCATATACATCTTTAGAATTCAACCATTAATTATGTACTATGTGAAAGCAATAATTTATTTGTTTCTTGGAGTGCTGTGTATATACAGTATAAATTGAATATTTTGCAATGAGTACTAATATTTTTGTTCTTTTTCTTTTAATTAATATAGGTTGGTGACTGATATTCCTGGAACTACTGGGGCAACCTTCGGTGAATTGTCTAACTCAATCTTGCATGCATGACTTTTTCCATTAGGAATAAATAAATAATAAAAAATAACACTAAATGCTTGGTTATGATAAAAATTACTATACTATAGTAATAGTATTATATTTTCTCGTTATGTTTCATTATAGTGAAATATGTAAACCACTTCATATTTCATTTCATACCACTCGTATTATTTTTATAATACATGCTTTGATTAATCGATATATTTTATTAGTCCAATCAAGATAGATTGTAAATAGGAATCTAATGTCAAAAGATAAAGTATTATGATATGGGGACAACCCATTTCTTCCGATTCTAAGTTTGTGTGTTTAATTAACACTAAAAAATGGTATTTTGCAAGCACCAAAATGCTTGCAAATAACCAAATATGCTCGCAAAATGTCATTTTGCAAGCACTTTGCGAGCACGAAGGGTGCTACCCATTTGGCTCGTCGCAAAAATTGCAAGCATTTTAGCAAGCACATGCTGAAAAATTTGCGAGCACATTGACCGATGCTCGCAAAATGGCTTCAAAATCTAGTGGTCGAATTATTACTTTGCAAGCACCTTTTTTGCTTGCAAATTTGTTGAAACCTCTTTTGTGCTTGCATATGTGCTCGAAAAATAATTCCATTTTCTGAGCTATTTGCTAGCAAAGTTGTGCTCGCAAACTGAGTACTATTTTTTTTCTACTAATTCTGTAATATTTTGATTTATTATTATTTTTTTCAAATTAATATAGGGTTTATTTTTTTAAAATTATACTATGAAATTAATCAAAAGAATGACAAAATTTAAATTTTACATAAAATAAAAAATATAGTTATACACTTCAAACCAAACGAATGATTTGAATCTTCTAAAATAATAACTATCAAACCACTGTTTCATAACTTGCAGACCATGAAGCTAGAATAGAAAAAAAAAACCCTCCCTTTTCTTCCATAAACATAGATGTCAAACCTAACACTCCCTAAATCTATGCACTTCTTCTCCTCCTCTCTTGAACTTGTTGACTAAGGACCTTTACCAGCTCCCGCAATTTTTCGATTTCCTGCTGCATTGATAGAAATACTCATATTAACATAATCTAGGTTTAGGATCAAGAAGATACTTACTTCATATGTGGCTCCATCCTTTCACTGAGATCAAGGAAACTCTCAAGAAATTAATACATATAACATAATGTGTAGGCTGCCAAAATCAGGTAGTTTAAAATTAATTTTCTAGTCTGACGGAATGGTAGTTAAGGAAATCACACACACTCAAAGCATATTCATTCATTTGCAGAAACATGAATTTTGCAAATGAGAAATGGTACAGTTAGGAGATATGCCTATTACCAGTTTGCAGCTTGAAAGACAACTTCAAAATGAAATCTCCCCTTAGAACTAAAATCAGTGAGCTCAAAAATCAAATTTGGTTTCTACCACACATAAATCTCAGTAAATCAAAAGCTCTTACAACTTATAAACTTCGAAACGATGTTTATTTTCCAACAGGAATTGACTCTTACCTCTTTGAAAACTTCTCCAAGTTTTTCACATCGTTACAATTTACACAGAAATAAACAAATCTGCAAATGATGAAAATACATAAAAAAATACAAATAAAAGTGAAATATTCAAAATCCACATGGAAATAACTAAGAAATTGAAAATCTAACCATAATTTCACCTAGAAATCAGATAAGTGTGTAAACCGATTGAGGATTTTGTAGTATTCACACAGTTGACA